>NW_023474282.1:0-3521 GCF_013731165.1 Rhagoletis pomonella
GAGAAAATACTTGGCGCCTCTGATTCGAGCGGTGGCTTGACTTTCCTCATACAATTCAAGGGTGTTGACCAGGCTGAAATGGTGCCAGCAGCGATTGCAAATGTTAAGATTCCACAAATGGTTATTAAGTTCTACGAAGAACGTCTCTCCTGGTATTCTGATAATGAAGAATAAATTTAAATTAATTACATAGTTGATGATTAAATATCTATATCAAAATATAAACAAACAAGTAGACACATGCATACAACATGCCTAAAACAACACGACTTCACATTTCCTTAATATTATCTCGGGCAATCAGAGGTGAACTGTTAATATATAAATTGAATATGAATAAGTTCATTTTATATTATATTTGGAGACTATCGTAATAAAAAACACAATTTTACTCAATTTTAAACATCCAATGAACAAAGAAAAAAAGTTTCTCATATAGTCTTACAGTTAATATTTGCTTAACTATAAACTGTTTTGATTTTAACAAATATCACTATTTCACCACGTGTACCGGAAAAGTCAAGTTGGTATCAATTTGTACATATTTTCGAAATATGTTCCGAAATTGAGAGAATCGTACACACCTTTTAACACTTTATTGCTCCATCCATGTTAGGACGATTGATTTGTTAGAACTAAACAAAAATCAAGCAATGTACTGATGTGGGAAATATGTTTAAATAAATAAAAAAAAAAATTGTTGCCTTATTTGTATGAAAAGGCTTTTAAAGGATTCACATTTCGGGCAGGTAGGAAATTTTGTCGATAGGGAAATATGAATATACATACATACATATATCTATAGTCATAAACCTTAACTGACTTTTTCATATTTACATTAGATATGCCTGCAGGGTTGTTTAAACCGTAAGAATTCCCGCAGTGTTATGAAAAGACATCTGGACTAAGATATTTTTAAGCAAATAGAATAGAAGTCGCGAACACCCTAGCGCTGATGAGAACAGCACAGGCGTAGCTAAAAGATATTAAAAATATTACGAATATTTGTACATGGGCGGTTTAGCAACCACGTTAGGTACCTAAAAATACAAAATACATACATAATCGATACAAACAGTGAAATGAGCAATTATACGCACTGATCTTTGTGTTGCTCTTGAATGCTTCATTTACATCCCCATTTTCTTGTTACCTCCGTCAGCAGTGACTAAGAATAAGGAAAAATTCTGCTTGTGTTTACTTTCCATGAAAATTGCATTAACCTGCCATACGTTAAACGGATGTTTCACTAGTAACAAATAAGTAAGTAGTGGCGCCGCGGTTGTCTTGAAATTTTGTAAAGTATGTTCTGTAATACATTCCCTGAAGAAAATATGTATAGTACACTAAGTCACTGAGTTGTGGTTATAACTAGCAGCAGTGTTCAACCGACAGGAGGTCTTGTTTTGTGTACTCTTCATCCTCTGACTCTGTGGGCTTCAGGATAAGTGTAATCTATCCTGTTTTCGGTGTCTGGGTCGTCGGGTCGCAGGTGTATGCGAAAAGATGACCTGCCCGTATGATGGTTTGTGGGGTTGGCGGATCGTTCCGAACCAGAGCGTTGTTGAAGTGGGTTTCACGGTAACATCGTACGTTGAATTGCTCAGATAGCAGCCAATATCTGGCTTTCTTTCGTGGAGATGATGCTTGGACGACATGAGGTGGCCCTAGGTGCGGCCGGCTATAGACTTGAGGACTTTGTTCCTGGCTCGTAATTTGCTGCAGGTGGCTGAGGTGTGCGCGGACAATGGATGCATTTTTTCAAAAAAGTGTTTTTTGGTACTTTTCGTAGCTTTTCTTCATATCTCATGAGGGTATTGATATGCCCCTTACCAAAATATATATGTAACTTGTGGCGACTTCAATGAAAATTATTAGTGCTTTAGATGAATTATTTAGATGAAAATTTGTTGAATTTTTCTACGTTCTGTGTAAATTTTTAAAGTTTGACTTATGTGGTTTCGATTAAAGCATGAACCATATTTGTATAAAAAAATAACAAAAAAATTTTTACTTGAAAAACATTGTAAATATTATAAAAAAAAGAACCATGCAATCACTTTTGATTGCCCGTGTATGTACGTATGTGTGTCTAACAAATTATGGCTTGTTATCAAAATACCGATATTAACTAACAAACTTAATATTATATAGTACAAATGTGTTTGTAAAATTAATTTCATTAAAATTATTTCTGCAATCAAATTTTCTATTCATGCAAAAAGCCAAACGCATAAATACATATGTACGTATGTACACATTTATTTGTAAATATGTAGATATGTAATGTATGTATGTAACATATATATGTAGTACATACAAATGTGCGATTGGTCGGCTTTCGTCTTCCCCTCGCCGCTCCCATCCACACACAAATTATTCAATTTCTGGGAATCGACACCAGATTGGCACGTGCGCGAAAATATTAACCCTACATTCACGAAATATTTAGATTTTCGCATAAGTTTGCATTTAATAAAGCAATACTCGTACATTTTGTATGGAGAATAATATTAATTAATTTAAAATTCTGCATGTAACCATGTTCTCGATGATACATGTAACTTTCATAAAGATTAAACATAAAAATTGTGCTTCATTAACAGTTGGAACCAGCGGAAACCAAAAAAACTATGTCCGCTAAAATGGGTTAAGCACCAACTGGAATTTACATTTTTTACACGCATACATGCATACATTCATATACACATGTACAGTGGAGTAGCACTAGGTTGAACATTGCATTGCTTGTACTTTGATGTGTTTGAATCTTTTATGGCACTGAAGATTTGCTTACGGATGAAAAATATTAAAAATCGTCCGTGCATATATGTGAATATATTTTTATAAACGCTTTGAAGTATAGAAATTTTTAATATTAAAAAATAAATAAAATAATTTTTTTGTATATATGTAAATGGTGTTCTAGGCACATTGACCCACCTGTACAAAAATCATGGCGCGTCATGGACAAAAATTTTACAATTTCGGACCGAAAAATATGAAAACGAGCTAAGTTGCCACGTTACATTTGTGAACTTTCGATAAAACCACATATGTTTGTGATTTTACAAGTTTTGATTTTATTAAAAAATAATTAATGTATTTTGCTGCAGAAAACATACACTTTTATTTAATGTTTATTAAAATGACACTTTAAAATACTAGTTAATGATTGAAATATTGGTATGGAACAGTGAAATAGAGTGTTTTGTCAAAAATTAACAAAAATTGCCAAGATTCGAGATAACTTATTTTACTGGATATAGAGAAATAATTGCCACTTTTCACTTGGTTGCCCGAGATTTCTTCATTTTAAGATTTTAGAATTTTTGTGTCGGATTGACAAAGTTGCGCTTGTTGGTGATGAATTTGCGGGGAGATGTGCTGCGGTTGTTTTTATGAATGAATTTACTTGGCCTTGAGAAATATGCGCATGCGTTTTGAATGAAATAGTTATTGTTGTATTTGAATCATTGTATAGGCTTACAAGTATGGAAAGCGCCATTTTGTTTGTTTAC
>NW_023474283.1:0-3521 GCF_013731165.1 Rhagoletis pomonella
CGGCCGATTCTTTCCCCATAAGCCGATTAATCGGCATCGGCATCGGTACCTGAAAAAAATTGGAATCGGTCGGACTATAATTATAACGTTATAAGTTTAAGGTGAATTTTATCTTGCTTCTACCTACCTACATATACCCTTTTCGTCATAATTACATTTATCTTAATCAGTTTTCCTTTATCTTAATTTTTATACTTTCCTTTATCCAGATATTTGTCTTGTTAATCTTTCATATACGTGCATAGATAGTCCCCTCTGTCCTTAGAAAAGTAAAGTGCTTAAATCTACCTTGGTCTTCATCTTTGTTTTTATCTTTCATATCTTTGCTTTTATCCTTTTCTTTCTCTATTCGCGTAGATGAGGTGAGGTGCGATGACGTGATAAGATGTGACGTGGTTTTATGTCGATAACCCTGCCGATAATTGTGTCGATAAAAATAACGATAACAATATCCATAAACATATAGAAAAATATAACGATTACGAAATCGATTAATTTATCGATAAATATCACAATCATCAGTATCGATTATTATACATATCGATAACAATATCAATTACTAAATCGATAACAAAATCAATTATTTAATCGATTATTATACCGATAACAATATCGGGTTTTATATCGCTAACAATATCGATCTTCATCCTCATCCTTTTCTTCATATTTATCTTTATTTTTGCATATTCAATAACCTTTACCTTAAAGTGTTTAAATTTACCTTGATCTTCCTTTTTGCCTGTATCTCTAGGCATCTTTGTTTTTGTTTTTATACTCAAACCGCTAAACCGCTGAGAACCATTTCCATTAGAGCTGCAAAACTATCGATTGTACTATCGATAGTATCGATAGTTTTATTTTTGGAGAAACATCGATTGTTTTCGGGCACGTTTAAGATGTAATACTTATACTTACATATGTGCAATATTTTCATTTACATATGTACATATGTGTATATTATATACATTTTGTTCGGAGTTAAAGTTTCCGTACATATACAATACGATAGTATACGATACTATCGAAAATATCGATAGTATTTTTCAAACTATCGAAACTATCGAATGGCGTCACTATCGATAGTTCTGCCGCTCTCATTTCCATGTGCATTATTCCCCTTGAATTTGACAATTTACTCCCAACCAACTGCCGCTAAAGAAGTTTCACTTCATAAATTTAAGAAATTTGCTTACCCTTTCAGTTGTCCGAATTCTTATGTATCTGTCATTATCTCCATTTTCTTTATCTTTATTTTTGCCTTCTTTTTTGACTTCATCGTTATCATTTATTTCGTCATCTTCATATTTATCTTTATTTCAAAGCTTAATTTCAAATGCGAAGTGAAACAACATGCGAAACATGTCAAATTGAACATGTTGCAACAACATCTATACATATATGCGGAAATGTTTAAACGACGGTTTTGGCCGTAATTTTCAACCAATTTTGAAAAAACTCTGCTCATCTACGGAAAAATGCATTTCCAATAGCGATCTTGGTTGTGAAATCGGTTCGGTAGAATCGCCACACGAAGGCGGACAAAATTTATGTTAGCGTATTAATATATAGATGTACCTACCAGGTAATCGACGTCTTCATATTTGAAATTAAAATTTGATTTTGTTATTTTTTCTTTCATTTCTGGTATACGCTTTTTTCAAATCTGGCGTTAACCCTTAGGTTTCTTGTATACCTGTGTCTATTTTCGGCTTAGATCCTCATCCTTCCGGACTGAAAATAGCAGTACTGCAACGCTATGTGTGCTTTTGCACAAGCGGCAAGATTTTCTTGATATTTTTTCTTAAATTTTTTAATCAAATCAAAAAAATGCATAAGTTCTCACTCAAAAGGGTTAACGTGAAAATCAAATCAAAGAAAAATTTGAGATAAATTTTCAAATAAGAGTACCGAAATAGAATATCATTGCTATCTGGCACACTTTATATTATTTCACTATGGCCACACATACCAAAGTTCAAACAGACGCCACCAAATGACCAATTCCTCATTTGCGAGACGCTTCTGAATTGAAACATCAATCTTCGCGCCGATTTTCTTTTTCCGAAATGGGCATTTCGATGCAAATTTGATTTCCTTTTCTCACTAGTTACTTTTCATGCGCTCTCTCTCAGGTTTTTGTTCAACTCCGCGCAGGTGTAAATATGGTCTAAGGCACATTTTTAACCCTAATAAGGCCTTATGTCGATGACAAATTACTATAAAATGGGTATGCACAAATTTTCATAAATTTTAGCAAATGATAGGCTTAACCTCTTCTCAAATAACATAACCGTCAGTTCTAGACTGCCCAAAGGGCGAAAACTATTAGAAAGAAAAACGTTTTTTTTTTTTACATTTTGTATATTTCGCACACCAGACATCGAGTAAAGAGCTTAAAACTCTGTCTCTGATTTTTAAATTTTTTGCGCCAATGTTAAAAAAACTTGGTAAAATTAAAAAAAATCAACCATATGCACATGCGTACATAATAAAGTTTAGTTTGCCGAGCAAAAAATATTAGTACGAATTTGTACGAACTATCATGATTTTTGTACAAATGGCGTTCGTGCAGACCAAAAAATTATGCAACACTACAAAACTGAGAGCTCTTGGAGAGAAGTTGCAAATTCTTGCTGGAAAAATTTTAGCCAGCAAGAATTTGCAATCATGAAAAACATATGATTGTGGCACATGGTTGCATTTTTTGATTTGAATAAATAATTTTAACAAATTCAAAAATTTATAAACAAGAGCGATTTTTTATGAAAAATGTAAGTAAATACTTGTTGATATAATTAACTTAGTTAATTCCAATGATTGGAACTGTGCCAGGCTGAAAAAATTGCATTCGTTATTGAAATGTATGTTAAAGAAAGTCAGAACAACAAGAAACATGCTTGTATATCCTGTTTTTTTGTCCATGCAAAATAATTAAAAAATAATAATCTATAAAAATTTACTATGTTTGAAATGCAACCGTGGTCACCAGCTGGCAGGGAAACTTGCAAATTCCTGTAAATGCAGAAATTTGCAAGTTTCTCTACATGAGAGATAATTTTAGAGAATTTTTTCTTACTCTCTGATATTTTGAGTGTTGGATAATGCTTTCTGGATTTTCGACGAACAAACCTTTCGATTTATTTCCATTTGCCACAGTAAAAGCCTGATTATGGCAACTTAACTTAACGTAGCTTAGAATTTGGAAAATCAAAATTTGACGTGGCATTAAGTTACGTTAAGTTTCGACTGTCCAAATATGAGCAACATCCATTTAAGAGAATTTTTAAGTGACAGCCTCTAAGTTACGTTAAGTTGCCATAATCAGACCTTTAAAATATGCGAATATAGTACATGTGTACGTATGTATGTATAAAGCAGAGCCTACACGTCAATCGGGATTGAAGTGAAGTTCCTTTATGCATATGTACATATGTATGTATATGGAATAATGTAAGAATGAAATAATAAAATCAAATTGATCAAATCTTATTGAAGCCATAAAATCAATTGTTTCGTGTATT
>NW_023474284.1:0-3521 GCF_013731165.1 Rhagoletis pomonella
CCAACATGTACTTGATTCACTAACTTGTTGCAGCTAAGGTCCACAAGTGCCTCTGTGCAATTAGGAACGGGCGCCAAGAGCACGACGAAAGTTCGACGTCAAGAAATAGCCGTCACAGCGGACGACCCATAATTTCGTTTCATCTTTTCCAAAATGTTTTTGTTCCTTAAACTAGAACTGGAAAACTTTCGATGGCACCATCGATAGTATCGAAGAGGAATTCCTTCTCTTCTACACGTACATATCGTCGTTTAAAGTACAAAACCGCGTATTGTCATTCTGAAAAACCGCGTTACTGACATTGGCTGCCAAATATTGGATTTGCTCACACAATCTCATGGCTCAATCCTTATCCTTTCGTCCTGAGATATACTAGCCAGAAATGCGATTGCTTTATAAAAAAGAGAACCATTTTGAAATACGAGTGTTTTTACGATCTAGAAAATAATTTCTACAACTTCACATACGCGGTTTTGCATTTTGTTGATACGCGGTTTGGCACTTTAAACGACGATATGTATATGCATACATAAGTATATTTATTGCATTTCATTTTCATAGCATACTTTAAGGCACACATTTAAATAGCTCGATTCGTTGCCATTGCAGCGTAAGCATAAATCAAAGTTGAGACTTTTGCGTACTTGAAATTGAAATATGCAAAAATGTACACCCGAGTGCGACTGAATTTGCATGAAAATGTCATTTCGAAGAGTGAATGCGCGTCTCGTCTCCGCCAGCTCGCGTAACTTGCCACAAGCCGCTTCAGCAACCTTCACTTAAAATTTGCTCAGACAATACCAATGAGGCATCCGATTCGACTTTCCAGTGCTGGGAGTTTCAAAATGTGAGAGGGAGGCGACCAAGCCACCAAAGCAGCGGGGTATGGTGGCGGAAAAAGTTTCATTTTCATTTCCATTTCCATTTCAATAACGCCGCAGGGTTCGCTTTTACGAGTATTTCGAATGGCGGCGCTCGCTTTCGCCGCTTTTGAATGCTGCTTTCGCTGTTTCCTTTCGCTGTTTCCTTTCGCAGCTGCTTTTGTTGTGGTTGCTGAGCTTTTGTGTGGCACCTAAATAGAGGCGGAATGCACACACAACCTTTAATACGTTGGCACAAGTGTATGCTTGTTTAAATAGTCTGTGGCGTAGCCTTTTATGCCCGCCCATGCACGCACACGCACATTCATGTACATATTTCGAAATGCATCCTTTCATTTGCTTTAATAGTAAAAAGAAAGATAATGAAAAACCAACACAAAGCGCGCGCTGCCAACAACTGTCGGCTTTTGTCATACCTCACCATTTAAGTTCGCTTGTATTCCCTTTTTTTGCTATTTGCTTGTTTGCTTAACTTTTTAGTGTTCGCAGTTTCCATGCTGTTTTTTTTTTTTTTTGATTTTTACAATTTTTTTCCTGCTATATTTTTCCAGCCAACGATTTGGTTTAATTTTCCGCTTGTGGTTTTTATTTTCTAATTTCGCCGCTTGTGGTTTGCCAATGCGACAATTGCCCATCCAAGCTAAATACATACATACGTACATAAATATATAAAAATAACACCGACTACAAAGTCCGCGTATCCTGCGAAATGTCCTTTTCGGTCTGTCGGTCCGTTGTAATTATCTACTTACGTTCGTCATTACCAGCATTAAAGTATGCATTTTGTTGCTGTTATTGGTAACAAAGTTGTTGCTGTTGGCACTTGCTGAAACTGTTTTTCTCATTATTTCTGCTGTTGAGTGCTTGCTGCTTCATTATTGCCCTTACCTTACTCCTTACAGCTGCCCGTGGGGACATCTCTTCGTTACTCTGCTATATTGGCTTGACATTTTTAGTTGTCATTAATGCATTTTGTTTGCTTTCTTTGTGTGAGTTGTGGTATGAATATTCTGGTTTATTGTATGTACTTAAGCCGCTTATGGTTACTGCAACCACTTTTCAGCTGAATTCATGACATGTCCTTTTGAATTTAACTATTGTAGATGTGGTCCTGATGAGGCTGCCTAATTGCATATGAGTTTATAATAGCGGAAGTAGTTTCCATGGTTATTTTATACTTGCGAAATCACTTAAACTACTTTTTTTTGTTGTAGAAATGTTTTAAAAAGGTTGGCTGTCATTTTGTAAGATAATTACTAGCTTAAGTATGTTGCCGCGTGTGAGCGGTACTTAGCAACTTTTCTCTCTAAGCTAGCGATGTTTAAGTTTAGGAGAAATGATTTTTTCAGATTTGTAGTACTCTAAAATATATGTATGTACATTATTTTTTTCCAAAACGTGGAAAATATACGGATTTCTTCATAGTATTTCTAAATACAATCATATTCTTTTTCCAAAATTTCGATTGGCGAAATTATCGAGGATCAGTTGACGCGACCTTACCCCGAAGGCGTAACAAGTAACATCCCGAAGAAACGATTTATATAACTGGCTTGCCGAACTTCGTTCGAACAAACATAGATAATACAACAATACATAATTTCAATGCCTATAAAATTATTATGGATACATACATCCAAAAATCTGTACATACGTACATGTTTTGGATGCATCTTTCTGTCTGCGACATGTGTTAGACTTCTCGTTAGTATTGTTGCAAATGATTTGCTTGTCTACAAGAAATATTACGCCTCCATAGACATCCATAGCAACAAAAGCATTGCTCAAACATATATATGTATGCGCAAATTCGAATAGAAACTACATATCCCTTTGTGATTTGTTCCATGATGTAATGTTGGCGCATGAAATTCACACTTTGATAGACATAAATCATAACTGAAAATGCAAATAATGCGGCAAACGAACAGACGAGTAGTCCTCATAAATATACACCAAAGGTACGAGTATAACAACCAAAATGCTATACTTTAGTCGTTCCTTGTATATTTATAGGTGTGTAAATACATATGCTCATATACATACATGCAAACAATTGTGTGAAAGTAGTATGAATATTAAAGCTTTTACATATGGGGTTTTTGATGTTTTGAAAAAAGAAACAAATGTTTAAAAGTAATGGTAGGGTCGCCCAAGAGGGAATTCGGGGATTTACTCGAGCGCGTGAGATTAACATATGGGGGAAAAGGGGGGTCCAAAAATGCATGGATGAAGTAAAGTCGGAAATTTTATGCTCTCACCCCCTACGATTCTTCTATACCACAATAAATATACCCCTATTTTTTATTTTGAAATTAAAAAAATATTTAGAGGTCGCTCAAAGTGCTCAAAATTTTCCATGTTTATTATATAAGAAGAAAAAAAAACTTTTCGTAGAATTGGTATATAATCAATTTAATTAATTTTCGATCGGAAAACTCTGTTACTCTGCAGTAGATTCCCAATAATATTGCCTAATTGTTTATTTAACAATTTTTTCATAGTAACTATAATTTATAAGTTCGCCATATAAAATGCATGGAACACTTTGAGTGCTTTTAGTGACCTCTAAATATTTTTTGAATATTTTCGGTATAGAACAATCCAAGGGGTGAGAACATTAACATTCTGACTTTATTA
>NW_023474285.1:0-3521 GCF_013731165.1 Rhagoletis pomonella
TGTCTTCGGCTATGCCGAAGGCTTCATACCTTTCATGAACATCTGCAAATTTTACTTTGACAGATTACTGCTTTTGAATACATCTGCATACATCGATAGAGGAGTTACATACTTATATAAAAAATCGCATCTAAACAATCAGAGGTATGGAAGATATACTTTATATGGCACCAATCTAAGTGATTTTCACTGCTATGTGATCGGTATGTAAACCGGTAACACAATTTGTTGGGTTTAGTTTCCTACATAAAGGAGATATATCGCAAAAACTGGTATCTGAACAATCAGTGCTATAGGAGATAAAGCTTATACAGCATAGATTTTGACGATTTTCTCAGTAGACTTTGTATTATTATTTATAAAATATCTTACGAAATTTATCGGTTTTAGCTGTTCAAATAAAGGAGTTTTACAGTAAAATCCCATATCTGAACAATCAGATGTATGGAAGATATATGTTGTAGTCACCCGATCCTTGTTATTTTCACTGTAAGTATTCTGTTAATAATGAGTGAAAATGGTGCGAAATTTCATGTTCCTAGCTGCATAAATGGAGGAGATATGATAAAAGACCTCATATCTGAACAATCAGTTGTATGGGGGCTGCAGGTTATAGTGAACCGATCTTCGTTATTTTCACTGTAAGTCTTCTGCTGATAATGAGTGAAAACAGCGCGAAATTTCATGGTCCTAGCTGCATAAATGGATGAATTATGACGAAAAATCTCATATCTGATAATGGGTGCAAGTGCTGCAAAATTTCATGTTCGTAGCTGCATAAATGGAGAAGTTATAACGAAAAATCTCATATCTGAACAATCAGTTGTATGGGAGCTATATGTTATAGTGGTCCGATTCTTCTGGTTCCGACAAATGATTAATACATTATAAAAATACACCCACCTACCAAATTTGATCCGGATATCTCGAAAACTGAGAGACTAGATTGCATACAAACAGACAGACAGACGGACAGACGGACAGACGGACATGGCTAAATCAACTCAGCTCGACGTTCTGATCATATAAGTATACATTTTAATGGGTCTATCTTTTTTTGGTTCTGGTACTTACAAACATCGGACCAAAGTTATAATACCATTTCATGCTCATGAAAGGTATAATAAAGCAAGTAAGAAAGTCTAAGTGCGGGCGGAGCCGAACATTAAATACCCGGCGCAAGTATTAAATATGTATATGTTTTCCACCTTTCCGAAAGTTACCGCTACATGATAAGCCGGCGTGTATAAATTTTAAGTAAACTAGCGTCCTTAAATTTCAAAATATTGAAATTTCAAGCATTTCTGAAATTTACCGTTATATAAAAAGCGGCCGTAATTTTAGTCCGATTTCAACAATTTTCAATGGTTTACTTTTATGTGGCAAGCACAATAACCATACCGAGTTTGGTACAAATTGCTAGAACGGTTAGCGAGACACATATACGTGATCATAAGTGGGCGGTACCACACCCATTTTCCAAAATTTTATCATAAACGTATTTCCTAGCAAAGAATTGTTGCAACCATCATTTTGAATAAATTAGCTTTAATATTTACTGATTTATCGAGGATTTCGTATTTCTCGAAATTACCGTTATATGGGATGTGGGCGTGGTTATTGTCCGATTTTAAAAATTTTCGGCCATTTGGTATGCTGTACCAGGGCCAACAACTGTGCCAAGTTTGGAATAAATTGATGCAGCGGTTACCAAGATATACACATGTAACCATAAGTGGGTGTGGCTACGCCCATTTTCAAAAAAATATTAATATTCTTATTTTTCGTCTAAAATTTATTATAAATATCAATTTTGAGTGAATTATCTTCAGTAGTTACTAAAATATCGCAGTTTTTGTATTTCTGAAAATTACCGTTATATGGGAGGTAGGCGTGGTTATTGTCCGATTTTGCCCATTTTCAATACCATCCGTCCTACGCCCGAAAGAAGTACACGTTAAGATATCTTAATTTTTACTCGAGTTATCGTGTGCACAGACGGACGGACGGACGGATGGACGGACGGACAGACAGTCACCGCTTAATCGATTTCTCTTTTCATTCTGATCATTTATGTATACATTTGTCTATATCTATCTCGATTCGTTTTGCCTGTTACAAACAACCGTTATGTGAACAAAGTAATAATACCCTTGTGCACAAGTGCGCTCGGGTATAAATATACAATAAATGTAACAAAAACAAAAGAAGCGATAAACAACACAGCTACTGAGCGAAGAACTGAAAAGTCGCCGTTAAGCCAGCAAATGATGAGCCATTGACATCGACGGTTTTTGAAGGGGAGGGCGAGTGCAAACAAACAAAAAGTACATAAATAATAAATCTCGCCTGCGTCTAAAAACGTGCGCAACAAATATATCAAATACATAGCTATAAATATCAGTGACAAAAAGTATAGATATGTATTAAGGTATATACACTGGCGGCAGAAATAATAGACCCGCCGTACTTTGAAGATTTTTGGCTATATTACTTTAGTTTATTTTATGTTTAATATTTTTCATAAAAGCCTGACTAGTTATACAACAAACACCATATAAATTCACTTTTCAAACTTTGTATAAAAATTCGACAAATTTTCACCGAAATTTCAAACTTCTCATTCAGAATTTTTAGAAAAATTTTTGGTATGCAGTTTTGTAGCCCATTCAATTTTAGTACAATAAAGTGTGAGTTTTAAGTGATGGGAAAATACCGTTGATTTTTGACATTTTTTTTTTTTGTTGACGATACTAGGCATTCTCTTCCATATAAAAAAAATTGTCGAGCTCACTTTGTATGGGAAATAATGCGTGACACCGTCAGCAAAAAAAAAATCTTAAAAACTAACGGTATTCTGTAACCAAATTTTTCTAAATATTCTGGGTAAAACTTTTGGTGAAAATTTGTTGAATTTTTATAACTTTTATACAAAGTTTGAAAAGTGAATTTATAAGGTGTTTGTTGTATAACTAGCTAGGCTTTTATGAAAAATATTAAACATAAAAAAATAAGGAAATATAGCCAAAACTCTTCAAAGTAAGGCGAGTCTATTACATCTGCCGCCACTGTACATAGATATCTAAATATTCGTTTGTCTGGCTGTAGGCCTGATCCAATGTGCAGCCAACTGTGTGCGCCGACGACTGCTGATAGCGCTCCAACAAAAAAAAAAAAAAGAAAACGTAAAAGGAAGAAGGAAATTAAGCAAAATTCATTCAAATGAAATCTGTCTATCTTCGAAAGATAGCAGCGCGTCAACATCGCAACAACAGCCACGCCTACCCGCCATCAAATTGATGCGCGTACACGCGTTCAGCGACAATTTTAGTATAGTAATTTGCCGCAGCCGCAACCGCACCGGAAAATGCGTTATAAAAATTTGATGTTAAGGCAAGTTAAGTGCGTGCCATAACAAGCTTGGCTGCCATTTGGTTGGGCAATGTTGCAAGTAGCAGCTAAAAACGAGTGCTTCATTTTTATTTTTGGCTGCTAGATTTTGCTGGCTACAGATTTTTTCG
>NW_023474286.1:0-3521 GCF_013731165.1 Rhagoletis pomonella
TTACCTTCGGTCTGTGGGGTGAGAAGTAGAAAGTCGCTAGTGGATAGCCCTGTGACCCTCCCCGCCACTAGCCAGGGTTCTTGTATTAGGGCCACGTCCACATCTTCCTCACCCATGAAGAGCAGCAGATCCTCCGATGCAGCCCTGCAGTGATGCAAATTAATCTGCACCACCTTTAGGCTTTTCGGCTTCTCTTTCAGCATCGGCTTCTCTTTTCACACTCGCACTGTCGTACGGGATGGCACCTCTGAGAGCGGAACAACTTCTAGTCGTGCGTTGGCCCAAAGTTGATCTTGGTTGCGGACGCAGTTTGTTAGGAAGTCTAAGGACTCCTTGTTACCGCATCCAACAACTTTGACTCCCTTCTGCCACTTGGCTCCATCAAACATACCAATGTTGTTGTTTTTGGTACGCTGGATTTCGCCAAGTAGTGCCCTCATAATCTTTTCTTCCAGGAGCAACCATTTTTCCGTCGGTATCTTTCCTTCCGGGTGATTCCGGTCTATGATTGCTACCTGGAGCTCTGTTGCTGAGCATAAGGTCGATGAAGTTTCACCCGCTTCTGCTCAGGCTGTGTCTTCTTGTCGCCAGACAGTTGTCTCTTCGGAGTGCGTGCAACCGGTACTTTACCACCGGAGGCAATAGCAGCTGCCGACGACGAGGCTTTCTCCCCCTCCAGCCGTGGGAACACTGGCCTCGCGGTCTTCGGCACCTTGGGCGTCAGTGATTGCGATGGCTTGTTGTTTCCAACAGCGGACAGGGGAGCAGCTTTCTTCGTCGGCAGACTGCTACAGCCCTCAGAGGGGGGTTTGGTTACAGCGTCCCTTTTATCGGAGTTGGTGGCTTTTCCAGAGACCGCGGCCACACTTCCGGAAGCATTCGAGACTTTCCCCTCGCGGAGTCGCTCATACTTCCGGACAATGTAGGCATGCTTCTTTTGAAGAGCCTTGTCCCTTGGCGTTAGAGATGCGGGGTCGCGCTGTCGGAGTTTCGCGAGGAATCGAAGAGAGCTTTTGTACCCCATCTTTATCTTCCGCTCTTTGTCCTTCTCCTTGTCGGGCTCCTTGAGGCTCCTTAGCTCCTTCGGTTGCAGCCGGTCTCTCAGAATCATCAGACCCCAGACTGGGCTGGCTCAGTGCAAGGGAATCCGCCCAGTCGCGATCCTCCTCATCTCAGGAGTCTAGCAGAGTGAGTGGATTTGGAGATCCTGGGAGCCCGACTCGTCACTTTCGGATTGGCACCTCTGTTGTCTTGCCAATGTTTTTGCCTCAGTAGCTCGCCTATCATCCAAGCCCGGGGCAGACACTTGGATGATAGGGTCAACAGTAGCTTTTCGATCGTTGGGGCCTGTTGTCACCACTCCAACGATAGGGTCTCCGGGGATTTTACAACCCTCCTTTGCCGTATACTGAGGACCGGGCTGAGTAGACATTCCGGGGGGCGGTTGCATTTTATACCTACTGCCAGGTGAAGGTTGTCCTGCCGCCCACTATGGATCAGACGCAGACCAGGGAGCCGCCCCACTGGGGAACAGACGCTTCTGGATTTGTCGGTGCGTTTTCAAACGCAAAGATTGGGGTCCCGTACGTAGTGGTCCACCCGTCATCACGTTCTGGTCGTCCTGAGCGTTAGTCGATGCACGTCACGTACAGTCCGGGTCCAGTCCTCACTACGGGAGCTCAGCCTTGAGCGAGGATATACCGCCTCGCACCGGTCGACAGAGCCTCGGTAGCGATAACAGGGACCACCAAGCCTTGACGGGCAGTGGGTAAGGTTGTCGTTTGGGAAGGATAGGTTATAGATTCACTTCACTCCCCCATTAGATCCCCCCCAAGTAGAAGAAGAAAATATGAAAACATATTGAAACTTTAATCTCAATAATTCATGCAAGAAATTTGCTACGCGTTCTACTATGGCTTGCTAAAGTTTATTTGTGAAGCGTACAAGGCACCCTTGTTTTCAACAGAAAAAATATGCCCGATCCATTATTTCGTAAGCAGGCGGGCATAAAATATCAGATGTCAAACTCTTTGACACTACTATTCATACACACGAAATAATCGCAATTTATTTCTTGACTATTTACTTTAAAGGTCCGTACACTGAAATAAGCAAACTAAGCATCATCGTTAAAATAAGGCTTGGAAACCCTGAATAAGCAAAATAAGCAATTCCAAGCAAGTGCTTAAACTTTTCGGCCCTGCATATAATATATAAATTATAGTTTTATACGTAAATATATATATCATAGTGAAGAACAACAGTACTAATTTTTCATTGTTGACACATTTGTTCTTTAAATGTTACTCTTTTCACCACTGTGCAGTACGATTACTCAGTCAATTTTGCCGACCTCTGGTCTGTACTCACAGCTTTGAAATCAATAGAAGATACAATTCTGTTGATGGAAGAGAGGATCCCTGAGCGAACTAGCGGTCTCTACTCTCAACTATCTGAAGAGATGATAAGCTTAAGTTTTCCAAATGCACACGCGCCTTTAATTTTATATTGCCAAAGTTTAATTATTTAAGCACTTCAAGACTTTTTTTTGTCAATGGAGTCAGACTTTGAAACTCCCTTCCATTGTCTTTAAAAATCTCGCTTTGTGAAAGCAATTCCAAAAAAACTTATCTTCGAATATTTCACGGACAAAGTCGCATAATGAGGTGGTTATAAATTTTATCTTTAATTTTCTACGTTTTATACAATTTCTGTTTGTACTCTAGTCATTAGGTTTATTTATTCTTGCATATTTATATATTTATATATTTATATTTCCATATTTGTTATTAAATATATTTTTGTTACTGTATACTTTTAATGCTAATATTTACATGTACTTATCTGTCTTTTGCAGGGACCGTAACGGTTATAAGTTTTATTATAAAAATCACTTTTTAATCGTTATTAACTGAGTTTTATTTTTTTCTCGGAAAATAATGGTTACGTTTTAAGTTTTATTTTTTGCTCGAAAAATAATGGTTACGTTTTAAGTTTTATTTTTTTCTCGGAAAATAATGGTTACGTTTCAAGTTTTATTTTTTGCTCGGAAAATAATGGTTACGTTTTAAGTTTTATTTTTTTGCTTGGAAAATAATCATTACGTTTTAAGTTTTATTTTTTGCTCGGAAAATAATGGTTACGTTTTAAGTTTTATTTTTTGCTCGGAAAATAATCGTTACGTTTTAAGTTTTATTTTTTGCTCGGAAAATAATCGTTATTTCTTGATTTTTATTTTTTTGCACAGAAAATAAAACTTAGTTTTTGCG
This sequence comes from Rhagoletis pomonella, assembly GCF_013731165.1. Lineage (NCBI taxonomy): Eukaryota > Metazoa > Arthropoda > Insecta > Diptera > Tephritidae > Rhagoletis > Rhagoletis pomonella. The sequence continues at coordinate 3,270 of NW_023474286.1, forward strand.
TATGCGTATGCGCATGCGTGAATAGACAGGGGGGCGGCTGCATTGAACCTTTAACGCCACTGTGGAGTGGGTAATGAAAATACAGATACCAGGGCAGAAACAAAGAGAACCACATTTCTAAAGAAGAAGTACAAATCACAAATAAAATACACCAGTTTTATTAACTTTCGAAACTACAAAATTTTAGTTGTTAATCTTAACCTTAATCTTCATCTTCATCTTCATCTTCATCTTCATCTTCATCTTCATCTT
>NW_023474287.1:0-3521 GCF_013731165.1 Rhagoletis pomonella
AGTCTCCAGAATTTTAGAGGCGATGGGTAGCAAACTGATTGGGCGATATGACTCAACTCTGTCTGCACTTTTTCCTGGTTTAGGAATCATTTTTACCTGGGAAACTTTCCATTGAGGTGGAACGAAACCAGATGAGAGAATTGCGCTATAAATATAAGTCAGGAAAGTGATTCCTTCTTCCGGGAGCTGTTTTAATATTTCTCCAGTGATTAGATCGTAACCGGGAGCCTTCTTAGCTTTAAGTTTTTTGATCGCTTCCTTAACCTCAGCTTTTGAGAATTTTTTTTATGGGTGGGTCCATTTGGTAGGGTTGGTCTTACTTCTTGTGCAGTATAGGGAGAGGGTTCAATTTCATGAGGAGCAAACACATTTTTTAGGTGACGTGCAAATGTGCTTGCTTTTTCTAGATCACTTTTAGCCCATTGGTTATTTTCCATTCTGATGGCGGGTTGTGCCAGAGTTGGCCTCTTTAATTTGTTTGCTGCTTTCCAGAGGCAATAATCGCTGGCAGCCGTTGCATCTAAGTTACTGAGGTAATGATGAAGTTGGGAATTGCGTTCTTTTTGCAAGATTTCTTTGAGCTCTCTCGTTAGCGTATTTAATCTTGGGGATGTCTAGTCTGCTGCCACCTCTTTCTAGCCTGGCGTTTTTTGGTCAGTTTTTCTTTTACAAGAGAAGAGATTCTTGTACACTGTGATTTGTTTAGAATGGGTGCTGATCTCCAAGCAGCTTGTTGGATGCAGTTATTGAAGTGTTCCACAGCTGCAATGATATCTTCGCTAGATTTCAGCGAGTGTTTCAAATTTAATTTTGAAGATGTTAGGCTTTGGAAGAGATTCCAGTCAGTTCTGTTGTTGTGAAGGGAACATTGAGAATTTGAGTCAACAAGATTATTGCTTAGAGTGACCATTACGGGAGAATGGTCAGAGGATAAATCGAAACAGGGATTACATATTATTTCATTATCTGCAATACCTTTAAACACGCAAAAGTCTATTAAGTCTGGAATTTTTTTGGTATCGGTTGGCCAATACGTTGGTGAGCCTGAGTGAAGATTTAATCTTGCCATAGCCGCAAAGAGTTGTCGGCCTTTAGGAGTGATGAGACGAGATCCCCATTGTGGGTGTTTTGCGTTGTAGTCTCCTCCAGCTAAAAACCTGCTTCCTAGAGTTTTGAAGAATTTTACATAATCTTCTGACTTGATCGCATGCTTGGGTGGGCTATATACTGCTGAGATTGTTATTTGGCCTTTCAAGTCCTCGACAACTATATTAGTAGCTTGGATAGCTTCTGTGCAGTATGAGTTAATATTAAAGTGTTTAATATTGCTTTTTATTAATATAGCTGAGCCACCATGTGCTTTTTTGTGTTGCGTTTCGGATATTAGGAGAATATCTATATTAGACTTGAGTAGCGTTTTAACCTCGAGTACGTGTTTTGATAGGCCATTAGCATTCCATAGGAGAATATTCATGGGATTGTAGGGATGCCGGACTTCGTCGTAAGGGTGACGAGAAGATTCATCATAGTTGTGATTTGTTGCATAACTTGCTTGAGAAGCATTATCATTTCTCGCATTTCGCTTGAGGCATCAGAGGCGTTTTCTTTTGATTGAGGGATTGAGTTACTAGGACTCGGATCTTGTGTGCTTTTCAACATTTGGGAGTAAGAAAGTAAATTTCGGGGCGGTTGCGAGACTCGATTGGGTAAAAGTGGAGCTGAATGCTGCTGGCTGGTACTTTTGGGATTGTTGTCCTCCATTCTTCTTAATGGTGGGTATTTAAGTTTCTGCAGATTTTTGTACACCATGCAGCCTTTATAGTTTGCTGGGTGATTTCCTTCACACAGAGCACATTTAACATCGTTGGATTTTGTCTTGCGCGAGCAATCTGCAGACAAGTGGGGGCCAGCGCATTTAATACATACCGGTCTTCTACGGCAGTATGCTTTTGTGTGTCCATACTGTTGACAGTTAGCGCATTGCGGGATTTCGCGTTTTGGGCGTGGGGATTCAAATACAATTTTCGTTTTGAAGAGATATTTGATATCGTATATTTCCTTGTTATTAGGGTTTGCTTTTAGCTCTACAATGAACATTGGTAGCGGTTTTTTCGTGTTTCATATTGTAAATGTTAATAGGGATATGGCCGAGATTATGTAGGGCTTCAGCGATTTCTTCGGTGCCAATAGACGAGTGCATATTTCTGAGTATAACTTTGAAATTTTTTTCTGGTTTTGGCTTGTATGTATAAAACTCAGTATTTTTTTGCTCTAGTTGCTGAACAATTGTTTTTTAGGCCTCGGGAGTTTTTACTTGTATTTTAACCTGCTCATTGCTTATGAGCTTTAAGTCGTACAGACTTGGAAGTTTCGATAAAAGCTTCATTAGGAGGGTAATGTTGCTTACTTTATCAACGAAGATTGGTGGGGGGCTTGGGATTATTTTCTTTGGGCTTTGGGTCTTCATCGTTTTCTATTTCAAGAGATGAAAATCTATTTTCTTTAGACTGGGATTCACCTAGCCAGTTTTTATCAAGTTTTACTTGTTTTTTGGTACTTGATGGCTTACCTGGGGTTTCTCGGGGCCTGTTTTTGGGTTCTACTGTGGTCCATTCCTTACCTGGGGTAGGTTTATCATTGGAGGCTTGCTGTTGGTACAGTAATTGTAATTGCTTTTGAAGTAGCTCAATTTGATCCTGGATATTTGGATTTTTACTATTGGCCGAGGTGGGGCATTGTGAGCTCCACGAATTTGGTGACTGTCTTGAGATCGTCAGTTGTTGTTGCTGTTTCTGTTCTTTCTTTTCCGGTTGTTGCTGTTGCTTTTCCAGTTGTGTCTGTGATTTTTGCGGTGTTTCGGGCTGCAGAGGAAGTTGGGATTCTTGTTGCTGTTGTGACCTTTGTTGTCTATGCTGTTGTTGTTGTGGCTGAGACGATTCCTGCCCTCCCCCTTTGGGAGGGGTACGATTTAAGGGCATTTTGAAACTGGGTGTTTTTGGGGTATTTTTATCTTTTATTTTTTAAATATAAATATACTATGGCAACCCTGAAGTAGTGTCAATGCTTAGAAGTGCCCAAAACATAGCATACTTTTAGGCTGCCTGTACAACCACTACTGTTTTGTTGCTAGCACTTTTGTTTGTTTCTTTTCAACTCGGCGGAGTCTCACTTGAGAATTTATCACTCGCGCAGGTACAAATTTTTAATTTTAAATATCAATCTCCACTTTCACTCAGAACTTTTAAAGCACTCCTTAGTGTGAATTATTGTTAAATATTCACTATATTATTTTCTTGTCTTCTACTGTTTTTTGTATTGATTTATCACTTTGTTGCACTATGTGAAATTTCACGTCCACTCGGTAGGGTTACCAGGAAACGAAATCATATCAATCAATCATCAATCTATTATTACTGAAAAAAAATGTATTTCTTCCGTCTTATTATGGGCTTTAATTATAAATTTTTTACATTAATGTGCAACGTATAAAAAAAAATAATGAAGTAAACATTTTCCTTTTT
>NW_023474288.1:0-3520 GCF_013731165.1 Rhagoletis pomonella
GCAGGCTCAACTCCCACTTGAGCAGAATCAACGAGGATGTGCCCAACCAATGCCCGGCATGTGGAGAGTCGCCACATGACTCCCGGCACCTCTTCACATGCCCTGAGAATCCCACTCAGCTAACGCCCCTGTCCCTATGGACAGCCCCTGTGGAAGTAGCACACTTCCTTGGCCTCCTCCTAGCTGAAATTGACGACAACGTTGATGGATGAACCGCCCCGAACGGGGCTTAGTAGCCGATACAACAACAAGAACAACAACAACTGATTGGTCATGAGGTCCTGACAAGTAGACCTGAATATCGTCTGCATATGCATGCATTTGCACAGACTTGCATGTGCTAAAAACGTCATTTAAGAATAAACTGAATAGTAGCGGTCCCAGTATTGAGCCTTGGGGAATACCAGTACGTAGAGGTTTAAGTCTAGAAAATGTGGTACCGACCCTTACACGCTGAGTCCTACCTTCAAGGTAGCTGCTCATCAATCGTAGAGCAGACTCCCCAAAGCCAAAATTATTACTTAATTTGATGCAAAGTAGTCTATGGTTCACCGAGTCGAAGGCTTTAGAGAAGTCAAGCAAGCATAACAAAGTTAATTGGTTATTGTCATAAGGAATTCGTATATCGTCCAGAATTTTAATAACTGCAGTGGAGCAGCTATGCTTTTCCCTAAACCCAGACTGGAACGGGGAAAGTAAATTAAATTTGTTAATATGCAAGTAAATTTGCTCTGTCATCAGCTTCTCAAAGACTTTAGACAGACTAGGAAGAACACTTATAGGACCAAAATCACAAGCACTACTCGCAGACTTATTTTTAGCAACCGGAATAACGTCGGTGATCTTCCACACATCGGGGAAACACGTGGTTGTAACACAGTGGTTGATAATATGAGTAAGAGTTGGTAAGATTTGTGGCATAATTAGCTTTACAAATGTTATTGGTATCCCATCTGCGCCAACCGCATTTGACCGTATGTTATAAATGCATCTTGCCACATCAAACTCTGATACCACATTGAATGACTGACCTACATGCACAACAGGAGACGGAATTATGGGGTTGGAAGCAGGAGCACAAGGTGATACAGAGCGACTGACAAATACATCATTAAGCTCTTCTGGGTTAATACAACAATCAGGACTGTCACTAACATGAACACGAAGGTTTTTTAGATTACGCCACAAAATATTACTCGGAAGGAGTGGGTTTAACATTTTACCAAAGAACTTGCGCTTTTCACACTTAATAAGAGCAGTTGTCTTAGTTCGTAACGACTTATAGGCTTGCCAATTGGTATCGGTCCGGTACTTCTTCCAAATAGAGTACGATTTGTTACGTTTTATAATCATAGTCCGAACGATTTTGTTGAACCAAGGGCACGGCGGTGATCGATTGAGAAGAGTGCGTACTGGAACATGAGCCCTAAACAAGCTTACAACATTTTCGTTCAGAAACCTCAACTTTTCATTTACAGAGCTTAGGCTCCAACAACCACTCCAGTCAATGCGGGATAAGTCAGCAGATAGGCTATCAATGTTTATTAGACGGTAGTCAGGAAAGTTAAGAGGACTATCTGCTACAATATGATCAAAATTGATGTCAACAGCACCGAAAATTAGATCGTGATCAGAAATAAACGACAACTACTCAAATTTTAACACAGTAGACGGATCAGAAACAATAAAGTAATCAAGCAGACTAGGACACATGGGCGTAGCCAGGTAGGGGCAGGGGGGTGCTTGTGCCCCCCCCCTAACTTTCAAATTTTCCTTATATATATATAAAATAATACCCTGGAATGCCAGCTTAATAGGGTCGAGCCGCCCCCCCCGCCCTAAATTTCATTCTAGCTGTCCTAGTAGGACAACAGTTATTTCCGTATCTTGTAGGTACACAAAGATTTACAATAGATAGACCAAGACTAGACACATCACCTAACAAACGGGAGCTATACAAATCACTGCACAACAAATTTACATTAAAATCGCCACAGACAATAATTTCATCATAATCGACAGCTACAGCAGACAACATATTAAAAAACGCATTCACGCTACAACACTTGTTAGGGTTATACTCACACGACAAAAGGACCTTTGAAGAAGAATTGGGATTAGATACCTCAACTAGCAAATACTCAGTAGTATTACCAACCGATTGTGAAATAAAGCGAGTTTTTAGATATTTCTTGCAATATATCGCAACTCCACCACCCTTCTTATCTAATCTATCAACCCGAACAAACTCATAATTATTAATGGAATGTGTGAATCACTTATACCAGCCCTAAACCACGTCTCCGACACACAAATAACATCTATACTCGAATATTCAAAAGTCCTCCTAACAACATCCATATTCACATTGTTTAAACTGCGCGCATTAAAATGGACCACAATAAAGCCTTTCTGTCGGCTGCATAAAATGCTCAGTACTGCAAGGCTATTACCATCAACGCTACCTAATTAGTTCGTCATAACAATTGCAAAAAGCAAAAACAAAAGCAACTTTAAGATAGTCAAGAAATGACGAAAAACAGAAACAAAAAAATCCAAGTTGCGCTATCTTTACAAAATATAAAATACAACAAAAACCACTTGAAAATATATGCATAACAATATATCTAACGAAACGGCAGCAGGTCATCTTCGATGCTTAACTTTGTTGATGTGTTATTATTATTTTTATTATTGTCATCTCTCACATGCACAAAACCTCTAAACGTAAACACCTTTAGCAGTTTTCTTCACGACGCAGTTTTATGGCCTCTTGCAGTAAACGTCTATTCTCCTTGGTGAGGCTCTCAAAAATATGAAAGCTGCCAGCAATGCCAAGGGGTGAAGGGGGACCTCCGATTTTGTTTTCTTGCGATATTCGCTAAAGGCGCGTAAAGTGCGGTTACGGTCGAGAGGGGAGTGAAATTTAATCACAATCGCACTGTTGAGTTTTTCACTTGACAGTTTTGTGCGGAAAATATCACTAATTTGAGGAGCCAAGAAGTCAATAGAAAGACAAACCTGGTTAAAAATACTCTTAAGGTTTTCCCCTTCTCTAAAGGGTACACTAAAAGCAACAGCATCGGCAGCAATATCAGGTGAAGCTTTCCGTTGCATTACACCTTCCAACTTAATGTGACCAACCGTACTTCTTTCGGAAGTACAGTACTTCTTTTTGAGCCGTAGTACTTCGTACTTCGAAGTACAGTCAAATGTACTTCTTTGCAATATTTTGTACTACCTTTTAAGTTGAGTTTTCTTTAACTGATTCGAAAAATTCTAAAAGGTTAGTCATCTCAGTTAAAAAGGGTACTCGTAGATCAACACATATCGTCGCCTGGGTAAGAGATTGTCGTAAATGCCATTTTGACGATTTTTAGTTCTAGATGCAGTTATATATTTTGAAATAAGGTCTTTCGATTGGTGTTATCAGTTTTTAGATATCTCCTTTAGTTTCCGAGATTTTGACTACAACTTTTCCGATAATTTAGTAAAAATTTAGTTGGTGATGCAGTCATAT
>NW_023474289.1:0-226 GCF_013731165.1 Rhagoletis pomonella
GGCTTTAAAAGGCGATACCGCCAGCCGAAAAATAATTAAAAATTTTTATAAAATAATTTATTCGACTCTACAAGGCGATATCGCCAGCCGTAGTTAAATAAAATAATTTATGTGGCTCATAGCGGCACCGCTAGCCGAAAAAAAAAAAATAATAAAATCCAAATTTATGAGGATTGAAACCCAAAAATAGAAGACATCGACGACGCGCGACGACGAAGTGGAATAT
>NW_023474289.1:236-3520 GCF_013731165.1 Rhagoletis pomonella
CCCAAAAATAGAAGACATCGACGACGCGCGACGACGAAGTGGAATATTGGTAATATGACTGGCAGCAAATATTAGTAATTTGGTAATATGACTGGCAGCAAATATTGATAATTTCGTGATATGACTGGCGGCAAATATTGGAAACTTATTGAAGGTACAAAACAGATCCTCGAGAGTCGCAAATCCGAAAAAATCGGACCTAAACCGATTAATATTGAAGAGTATAGGAAAAGAAACAAACTAAATAAAACAGAAGATATCCCAGAAATTCCTGCCCCACAAATTGTACATAGAAGAAAAAGGGCAGGAAGAAAAGTAAAAAGCCGAGTAGAATTAGCAAAGTTATATCAACAACTTAACTTTGCTAATAGCTCAGATAAAAGATTAAAATTACAAGAGGAAATTAAAAATGTTAAAACACAAATAAAGAATAAAAATTTTTTAAACAATAAATTTTTAAAGTAAATTTGAACGCTTATGTTAAAATTCATATACTTTTAATAACCTTTTTCTCATGGATAGTGCATTGCCCGATGATCTTGACTACGAGGCAATAAACAAAATTGTAGATGATCTAGAGTGTGAAAACTCAGAAACTCGTAGATCAAGATCACGAATTAGGGGAAGTAATAGATCCCATTTAAATCACTTAAAACAATTTTGGTTACGTATAGGTATGGGTAGGGAACCCACTATGGAAGACTTAGTATATCCTTCCACATTGGCAGAAGAAGTAAATAGATTAATAAGGAAAACATTCCCTGAAGAATATTAAAATTTGTACATTAAATGACGAGTTTATGAATAAATAAAAATAAAATATTAAAATCGAAATTTTATTTTCTTTCAAACATGACTTGGTGGAAAATTGCACTAAACGGAATATTAATAGGAATAACAGGTTATGAGGTAGGAAAAGAAACCTCAGGTGAAAAAACCTATGAAACTAAAGTAGTCAAATATGAACCACATTCTATTGTAGAAAACGCGGAAGAAGTTTCCGATAAGTGGTTGACTGCTTTTGCATGTGTAGCTACATGTTTAATTGTTGCAATTGCAATTTTGATAAAAAATTATATTAAAAATAAATTGAGACAATTAAACAATGTGCAACAACGCGTGTAACTTTCCCAATAGAAATGAATCAGTGGAAAGACATCCATGACACATTATTGGAAGAAAAAATTAAAGCTAATAAATCGTATAAGTGCATAAACAAAAGTGCTCCAATATCACCAGAAACCATAACAAAGCATCTGAATATAATTTTAGAAGCTCTAAATGGCATAAGGCAGGTGATCGAATCCGTAAATAACATACTCACCGAAGAACATCAAAGAGAAGCTTACCAATTTTTCTCCGCCGTACGAGATAAACTTGTATCTTCTCTAGCTAGACACAATCTAGAATTTGATGTACCAAATACAACAAAAGAAGAAATTCATATAGATTTTGTACTACTTCTGTCTGAACGTGTTCCTAGCCGAACCAACTCACCTTCATTAACTCAAGCCACACCGGTGGAAGAACTTAAAATAGAAATACCGATAATACACGTCACAATGCCACAAACCGTAGTAGAATTTATCAAAACTGCTTCGTCAGTACTACCAGAGTTTGATGGTAAACCAGAAAATCTGCATAGCTTCCTAGATGCACTTGATATACTCGAGCAAATCAAGGATACACACGAGGCATTGGCCATTACCATGATAAAAACAAAGCTGAAAGGTACAGCAAGAAATTTTATCAGTAATGAGACCACAATCGCCCAAATAAGAACCAAATTACATACCGCAATAAAGGGAGAATCAGTGGAGGTTTTGACCGCTAAACTACTGAACATCCAACAGCGTAGCAAAACGGCTAACCAATACACAGCAGAGATTGAAAAAATCACAAGGTCGTTAGAAGGAGCATATATCTCTGATGGATTAAACCCAGACTTGGCCACAAGATATTCAACACAGGCAGCAGTTAAAGCCATGTGTAAAAACTGCTCTAATGACAAGGTTAAAATGATTATGCAAGCAGGTACGTTCACAACGATGAACGACGCAATATCGAAATTCACTAATAGTTGTACCGAAATCACTGGCAGCTCAAATACGATCTTAAATGTACGACAGCAAGGTCAGTACAGGAGTAATTTCCGTGGAGGTTACCGTAGTAACAACTATGGAAATTACCAAAATCGGAGATTCAGACCACAACCGAGATATAACAATAACTCGCGGTCGTACAACAACAATAATAACCGGAGAGGATCACAAGCCCAAAACGGCAATAGATCCTACAACCAGAACCGTAATGTGCGCGCCATAACCGCAACGGAAAACCAGGAAACTCCACTTCAAAATTAACAAAAAGAAAAATATGCGTACTTAATCTAAATTTAAACAGCTATATATCTACAAGAACATCATTAAACAATTCATACTCAAATTTTTTAATTGATACTGGAGCCGATATCTCCATAATTAAAAAACAGCAAATAAATAATAAAGAAAAAATAAATACTGAACAAATCACAGATTTGAAAGGCATTGGTCAGGGAATAACTAGCACTTTAGGCACAATCAAAGCAGATCTAAAAGGCGATGACCTTCTAATTTATCATAAATTTCATGTTGTAGAAGACAACTTTCCTATTCCATGTGATGGAATAATAGGCCTAGATTTCATAAAGAAATACAATTGTATTCTAGATTATGGAAAAACAGAGGATAAACTAATCCTTAGACCATATGATTTCCCTCAAACAATAACAATGAATCTAACAAACTGTCTGTCCGTCAACACAATCACAATTCCAGCTAGATCGGAAGTTATTAGACAAATTAAAATAAATACAAACAACAAAAACATTTTCATACCACACCAACAACTATCCGATGGCATTTATATCGCAAATACCATTACAAATAACGAGCAATCTTTCGTTAGAATTATTAACACAACACATACCAACACAACTATTCAAAATTATAAAATTAATACTGAAAATTTAGATGATTATACACTAATTAAATCAACCACACACAGTAAAAGTTGCACAGATACAGAAAAATTAAAAAGATTAACCAAAAATTTTCCGAATTTTGTTAAAGCTCAATTAACACCACTTTGCACAGAATTCATAGATATATTTGCACTAGAAACAGAACCAATCACTTCTAATAATTTGTATAAACAAAAAATTATATATGAAGGATGACACCCCCGTTTACATTAAAAACACTGGTCTACAAATTTCAACTTTTTTTCTGCGAATAAGACGGGAC
>NW_023474290.1:0-3520 GCF_013731165.1 Rhagoletis pomonella
CCATACATATAAAGTCCATTGGAAACTTTGAGCGATAAATATTTTTTGATTACAAAACAAAAAAAACAGCGCTAAATATTTTTTTTTTTTCAAAATAAAAAAACGGGTATAATTCTTTTCGGTATAGAACAATCTTTAATTGACTTTTTTTTTTACCACCCTAATGTACATACAAGCAAATGTACATCTTGATATATCCATATCGATTTCACTGCGCACATATGCATCTTCGTTCTTATGCTTTAATTTTAGTTTATGAAGTCCACAATCTTGAAGCTTTTCGAAAGATTTTTTTTTTAATACGAAACTCAGCCAAAATGTTTAAAGCATCGTTCACTCAAAATCGGTACGCGTTCCAGCAATTGTTGGAATGTTTTAAAAAGTTGCAATGCAGCTCGTTAGACAATAGATCTACCATTATGAGGTTTAAATTTCATAGTACTGGCTTTTTATTTGACAGTTTTATTCGCGTTGGAAGTTGCTGCTCAAAAAATAATGTTGAACAAATTCGTTGAAAATCCGACATTTTCGAGATCGAGTGCAATGGGGTATAGTCATTGCGCTGGGTATGCAGTTACAGTTGCATGGCTATACTCAATCCCGACTCTTGCGTCCTCGTTCGCGCACTCTGGGCAACGTGAGCAACCCATGTGCGAGATGCGGTAACCAATCCGAGTGGAGCCTTGGGTCACGGCAGAAAGAGAGGGAGCTTCGGTGGGGCCACTCTGACTTATTCGGTTTAAGAGCTCACTGAAGTCTGCAGCGTCTGTTCACCAGTAGGTGCGGCTGCAAGCGGGTGTCTGCTTGGAGCAAGCGGCTCGCTATATAAACGTGTATTTGGTTGCGAAACCACCCCCGTCCCAGCAATGGGTTGTGCGCTGGGCTTGGGAGCCGCCACGTAAAAACCACTTCCAGTGAAGAAGCAAGGCAAAGCCTCGGATGACCACGGCAAATGTTTAAAGGACTACGATTTGAGGGCATGCACCTGGAATGTCCGGACCCTTAATGGGGAAGGTGCCTCTGCCCGGCTGGTTGATGTCCTCGTAAGGACAAAAGCTGACATCACCGCCATCTAAGAAATGCGTTGGACGGGGCAAGGCAAACAATGTCTGGGGCCTTGCGACGTCTACTACAGCTGCCATGTAAAGGAGCGCAAATTCGGAGTTGGATTTGTGGTGGGAGAGAGACTCCGTCGCCGAGTACTGTCGTTCACCCCGGTGGACGAGCGTCTAGCCACAATCCGCATCAAAGCGAGATTCTTCAACATCTCGCTCATCTGCGTCCATGCCCCGACGGAAGGGAAGGATGAGGCATCCAAGGATCTCTTCTATGAGCGCTTGGAGCGCACGTACGAGCGCTGCCCCCGTCATGATATCAAAATCGTGCTTGGCGACTTCAATGCCAGGGTGGGCAAAGAAGGGATCTTTGGAACCACCGTCGGAAAATTGAGCCTCCACGACGAAACGTCCGACAACGGATTGAGGCTGATCGACTTCGCCGGGGCCCGAAGCATGGTAGTATGCAGTACTAGGTTCAAACATAAAAAGATCCATCAAGCTACCTGGCTGTCTCCGGATCGAAAAACGAGAAACCAAATCGATCATGTTGTGATAGACGGAAGGCACGCTTCCAGTGTTTTAGACGTACGCACACTCCGAGGCCTAAACATCGACTCGGAGCACTATCTTGTTGCAGCCAAGATACGCACCCGCCTCTGTGCAGCAAAAAATGTGCGCCCAAATATGCAAGGAAAGCTTAACGTCGAAAAGCTGCAATCACAACAGACAGCCAGCGCTTTCGCTACTCGACTCTCACACCTGCTCTCAGAGAGCACTCTTCAACAAACCGACATATACGAGCAGTGGAACCACATTTCCCGCTCATTAAGTACCGCCGCCGAAGAAGTAGTCGGATTTCAGCGAGCCCGAAAGAACAACTGGTACGATGAGGAGTGTCAGGAAGCTGCAGAGAAAAAAGATGCCGCCTACAGGGCCACGCTGCGATCGGGCGCAACGCGCGCTATGTGGGACCGCTATAGGGATCTGAAGAGGGAAGCGAGACGTATTTGCCGCAAAAAGAAGAGAGAGGCAGAAATACGTGAGTGCGAAGAGCTTGAAATGCTGGCCGACGGGAGGAATGCCCGAAAATTTTACCAGAGAGTTAGGCGACTTACGGAAGGTTTAAAGACCGGGGCGCACTCCTGTAAGAACAATAATGGCGACCTAGTAACTGATGTCCAGAGCGTACTTAAATTATGGAGGGAACACTTTTCCGCCCTACTAAATGGTAGCAGCACAGAAAGTTGTGGAGAAGAAGAACCCGAGCCCGCAGTCGATGATGATGGAGTCGACGTTCCACCGCCTGACTATGACGAGGTACGTATAGCAATAACGCGGCTGGAAAACAACAAAGCCGCTGGAGCTGACAGCCTGCCAGCTGAGCTATTCAAGTACGGCGGCGAGGAGTTGATAAGGTGCATGCATCAACTCTTGTGCAGAATATGGTCAGATGAACGCATGCCCGACGACTGGAATTTAAGTGTGCTCTGCCCAATCCACAAGAAAGGTGACCCCGCCATTCGCGCCACCTACCGCGGGATCAGCCTTCTAAGCATAGGTTACAAGGTCTTATCGAGCGTATTGTGTGAAAGACTGAAGCCCACCGTGAATGAACTGATTGGGCCTTATCAGTGTGGCTTTAGACCTGGCAAATCCATCATAGACCAGGTATTCACAATACGCCAAATCTTGGAAAAGACCCGCGAGAAAAGGATCGACACTCACCACCTATTTGTCGACTTTAAAGCCGTTTTTGACAGCACTAAAAGGAGTTGCCTATACGCCGCTATGTCTGAATTTGGCATCCCCTCAAAACTCATACGGCTGTGTAAAATGACGTTGAGCAATACCACCAGCTCCGTCAGAATTGGAAAAGACCTCTCCGAGCCGTTCGCCACAAAACGGGGTTTCAGACAGGGCGACTCCCTTTCATGTGACTTCTTTAATCTGATGTTGGAGAAGATAATAAGAGCTGCAGAACTGAACCGCTCAGGAACAATTTACTACAAGAGCGTGCAATTGCTGGCTTATGCCGATGACATCGATATCATCGGTAACAAAAACCGCGAAGTCTGTTCTGCCTTTTCCAAGTTGGATAGGGAAGCAAAGCGCATGGGTCTGGTGGTAAACGAGGACAAGACGAAGTATCTCCTGTCATCAAACAAACAGTCAGCACATTCGCGCCTTGGCACCCACGTCACTGTTGACAGTTACAATTTCGAGAAAGTAGAGAATTTCGTTTACTTGGGAACCAGCATTAACACCGATAATAATGTCAGCATTGAAATCCAACGTAGAATCACTCTTGCCAACAAGTGCTACTTTGGACTGAGTAGGCAATTCAGGAGTAAAGTCCTCTCTCGACGTACGAAAACCACGCTCTATAAGTCACTCATCATGCCCGTGCTGGTATATGGCGCAGAAGCATGGACAATGACAACATCCGATGAGGCGGCTCTTGG
>NW_023474291.1:0-3519 GCF_013731165.1 Rhagoletis pomonella
GAAATATTTTGGTGGACGTCATCAAATATAATAGATTTTGTAATCCCGGCGGAAAACCCGCAACTTTTTTTGGTGATGCAGTCTAATGTACATACATATATACTTTATGTGATATAAAGCAAAGTAGCTTAAAGTAAGTCACCAATAAACTCTGTGGTGTCACGGCCTGATTGCCTCGGCGAGGAGAAGGTTAATGTATATCTAGGTTAGAACACGTAAATGGTTGCCACCTAATACACAATTAAATTCAACTAAGGAAAATGAATTATTACAATATGGGTACCAATCGAAATGGTTTTGAAAAGGCTTTACTTGCAAACTCCATTAAGGGGACTGCCACCTGTTAAAAAAATCAAATTAAATTTCAATTAAAGGAAATAATTAAGATTGAAATATGCATCTTGGGTATGAAATATGTATGTTGGGTGTCAGACGAAAAGAAGATTATAGTTTGAAAACATTTTAAACGGAGTTGGCATTTGTTTAAAAAGCAGATTTTATTTAATCATGCACAAGTTATATGAAATATTAAAATATGGGTGTCAAACAAAATAGTGTTAAGAAATCTTTAGGCTGGACATTAAGATTATTTTTGAAGGGTTTGAAGTGGCTTAAGCCACCTGTTTGAAACTTAAATTCAATTCAAATTATTCAATAGGGTAAACGAATTATTACAAATATAACTATCAATCGAAATGGCCTTAAAAAGGTGTCATTTATAACTAAATATATAAGCGTGGCCACCTGTTTAAAAATTAAAATTTAACTTAAATTAAGACATTTAGTTTATTGAAATGCATATATATCACACTCTGGGTCAGGCAAATGAGGTTGAAGAAGGATTTAGTTTGAAAATATTTTATATATGGTAAAAAAAAGAATAAAATATGAAATCCCCAATTGTTGGAGCAAAAATTAATTTCTTCAATAATTGTTGATGCAATGATATTGAAATAGAGTGATCTTCAGACAGTTTCTCTCTTATAGTTTTGTCATAGTCTCCGGGGATGTTTTCAAGGGATCCTTCGCAGTCTAAAATACTTTTTATTGACACGTTTAGCCGCATTTGCTTTGTATACAATTTTTCGATCCTGTCTGAGACTTCAACAAAATAACCTTTGATAAGAGATCGGAAAATGTGAGGGCCTTGAACTGCGCCATGCGCATTTTTCCCCATCTGGTTTTGGCGAAAACTTTTTATAGAAGTAGGTTGCATGAGGAAATGGATAAGCAACAAGAGCTTTCGAGGTGTGCATAGTTCAGTTGTTTGCGCTGCTGGCTTTGTATATCGTTGATGCAGTTTCTATTCTTGCTGAAGTCTAGAGAAAGAAGTCTGAAGAGGAGAGTGGTGATCTCCAAAAAAGCAGCTATGACTTCTACTGTTTTGACATGGTTGCAATTGCCATTTCTTCCTAAACGCAAATCGTACTACAAAGCTCAATCACCTTTATTAAATTAAACGTTTTTTTTCTTATTTTCTTTTAAAGTTTTTAGTTCTTTATTTAGTTACATAAAATTTCTCATTATCTTTAGTTCACTTGAGTGGGAAACGCTAACTACATTTATATAATTTTTAGCCCGCTAACGCCCCACAGTCCTCGACACGATACGAAGTCTTAACTTGGGTAGGTATTAACGCTTAAATCACGATTCTAAGTTGTTTTGATTAAATACCCAAATTTCAGTATTAATATTTTTAGGCCTAAAGGATAATAAGGAATTTTTTTTATAAAATGCGCTGTGTTCTACTTGTCAAACTCTTTCATTTGATATCCATATTGGGGAGATTGGAATAAATATGTAATCCGCCATTTTGTGGCGGCGGTCATCTTGGATTTGCAATGATACTGAATGAGAGTGATTGTATTGTAATCAGAACTAAAAATGAGTACGAAATTTCAGATTAATAGGTCACCAGGAAACGGGTTAAATTTCATTCTTTATTAAAAATATTCTTATGAAAAATATTCTTATGAAAAATATGCAAGAATCTGCAAAATATAAGCAGATATACAAAAAATATGCAAATATGCAAAAGGTATTCAAATATGCAAAAATTTAAATACGCATGGGCATAAATCTTCTTAATTTTCAATGCAACGATTTTCAGTATTGGTCCAGGACCTCTTGGATGCTAAACAAAAATATGCAATTTCATAAACTTCCGATGTGTACTTATATGTATTGAAAATGAACGCTGTGCGTCACCAGATGTTGTTGGACAATAATTAAAACGTGATAATTCTCCATGTGAAAATATTGCTTCACACAATATGATTTTGTTGCTGATATTGAGGCGGAATGAATCTCGCTGATCAGCTCGCAACGCATGGAAACTGTTGAACAGATTTCGCTAAAAACGAACGCAAAGATTCTTCCTCTTTCGGTAAAATTTACATTGAATTTTTCAACCACCAAAAACCGGTTTAGCGCTAAACTTCACAATTGGAAAACAACAGCCGAAATATTTTTACGAGTATATATGTATAATAAAATTTTTAAATAGAAAATAACGGAACTTTTCCTTGTTTGTTAGCTTCCTTTTTTGTCAATTAAACAAACCAAAGATTTTGGCAGATGAAATTAGGTCCATTCAATATCAAAGAAATTTTATGAATTGTTAGTAGTACATACTTGCAAGTTTTTACTGGAAATACATTCTTTTTTTTTTTGGATATGTAGACGCCACTCCAGTAGCACTTGAATTGGAAGGACGTGCATATTGTCCCTAAACCGCCAGGTTCTCCTTCAGATTAATGTTCCAATAGTACGACTTTTAGTAATTTTCAGCCGATAGAGTTGACAGTGACAATAAAAACGCCCTTATCCGCAACCCGGCAATGTCGAGGTTTCCGTGTGTCAATCCGTGGGGTAGCCAGACCTCAAGATGAGGTGTAATTTATAATTCGAAACAAAAAACTTTCGAGCTTTTGTACAAATGAAATTCACAAAACTAATTGAAAATGCAGTGGACTGGTTATAAAATCACCATGACTTAAACCTACAATTTTGTACATGTTGTTATATTAATATATAACTATTAATAACTCACATAAATATGTACATATGTTCAGTGTCAAGCTTACACATCCTTTGGGTTAAAATTATTACTAACTTTGTACTAAATGTCTGTATTTGTATATAATCTTATGCATCCGCATCTACTTAACAGTTAACTATATGAATGCCCATTTAAGTCACATATTCTACAACTAACATATGTCAGAATTTTTATTTAATTTTTTTTTTCCCCCCTATATGTACATGTTATATAAAGCATCTTCTATTATAATTACGAAAACACCTTATGTATATATATATATTTATTTATTTATTTATTTATTTAACGCCAATCGGCTTTATACATACAATAGAGAGAGAAAAAAAAAAAGAAATGAACACAAAAATAGCATAACATAGGTATAATAAATTAACAATTGCATGGTAATAAGTAGGAACCAACTAACAACATACTGCTCTCTTAATTTTGTACAAGAATGAATTGAGTGTATCACCGAA
>NW_023474292.1:0-3519 GCF_013731165.1 Rhagoletis pomonella
TTATGTTATTAATTATGTTGTTTATACAGAACGTAGAAAAATTCAACAAATGTTGATCTAAATTTTCTAATTTTTAATCGAATGGCCTTATTCATTAAACATTTTTTAACTTATTTTAGTTGCCGCGCTGTTTTCAATGCAACAAATCGCAGTTTTCTAGGTGCCTTAGTTTTTTCCCAAATTCACTTTAAAGATGGACATATTGACAAAAAAAGCCTACAAATGCGTACTCTTTGGTAATTTGTTGTCGGCATTTAAAAGCGAAGAAAAAATCAGTTTTTATTATCAAGTTATCAAGTTATCAAGATTTCAATTTTTTTATTTTGAAATTTAGAAAATTTTCGGGTATGCAGCTTTGTAGCCCATTCAATTAAGTACACTAAAGTGCAAGTTTCTAGTCATTAAAAATTACAGTTGAATTTTTAGAATTTTTTTTGTGGAGGGTGTTCGCATTTTCTTCCATATAACACAATATCACAATTTTTTTTTGTATGAAAAAAACAGCAACACCCCCACAAAAAAAAAATCTATAAAATCAATGGTAATTTTTAACAACTTGAAACTTGCACTTTCTTATACTATAATTGAATGGACTACAATACTGCATACCCGAAAATTTTTTAAATATTCTAATTAAAAATTTGGATGACCATTTCTTGAAGTTTGATTCGTTTTTTTTGCAATTTGTGCAAGCTTTTAAACTTTTATTATTGTGGTTCTTCCCTGCAAACCATTTTTTCAGAGTATTCTGAATCGTAAAGAAATTTTAAAGAATTCGGCAAGGTCCCATCCGATTTTTTGCCGAATATTCTAAAATGAAATAAATTACGCACACTTCCATTCTTTTACGAAATTTCGGAAGAAAATCGGTAAAGAAATGAAAATAATGCTGCTATGTGAAGAATTTCTTGCAGACTTTTTTCAGAATTTTCTTTATTTTTCGTACAGAAATTTCTTTACGAGTTCGTGTCAACCACTTCATATAATTTTCTTTGAAGATTCGGAAAAAAATCGTTACAGAAATCAGATACTCCTAAAGATTTCGTTAAGATTTCGGGAATTTTGGTTTGCAGGGTTGTTACAGATTGAACTATATTTTAAATTAAAATCATTAAAAATAAATAAACATAATTTGCAAACAATATCATATTGAATTTCGTTGCTAATTAGTTGATCGCATCTGAATGTATATATGTATGTACATACTTACATATGTACATATGTACCCAATACAAATACTCCAAAACCATTTATTGATAACGTTCTTGCACATGCACATAATATTACATATATGTATGTACATACATACTAACTTTCTTCTTATTTGGGGCTGACAAACTTTAACTTAAGAGTCGACTTTATTTCGTCTACTAATATGCCCCAATAGTTTTGGAGTCAAATGAAAATGCATTTTCTACGCATACGTATGTACATGCTCCATTAATTGATAACGTTTTTGCATGCATATATGTATATGTATATGCATGTGCAAATTCATCACCAACAAGCGCAACTTTGTCAATCCGACACAAAAATTCTAAAATCTTAAAATGAAGAAATCTCGGCCAGCCAAGTGAAAAGTGGCAATTATTTCTCTATATCCAGTAAAATAAGTTATCTCGAATCTTGGCAATTTTTGGTAATTTTTGACAAAACACTCTATTTCTCTGTTCCATACCAATATTTCAATCATTAACTAGTATTTTAAAGTGTCATTTTAATAAACATTAAATAAAAGTGTATGTTTTCTGCAGCAAAATACATTAATTTTTTTTAAATAAAATCAAAACTTGTAAAATTACAAACATATGTGGTTTTATCGGAAGTTCACAGATGTAACGTGGCAACTTAGCTCGTTTTCATATTTTTCGGTCCGAAATTGTAGAATTTTTGTCCATGCCGCGCCACAATTTTTGTACAGGTGGGTCAATGTGCCTTGAACAAAATTTATATATATACAAAAAAATTATTTTATTTATTTTTTAATATTAAAAAATTCTATACTTCCAAGCGTTTATAAAAATATATTTACATATATGCACGAACGATTTTTAATATTTTTCATCCCTAAGCAAATCTTCAGTACCATAAAAGATTCAAACACATCAAAGTACAAGCAATGCAATGTTCAACCTAGTGCTACTCCACTGTACATGTGTATATGAATGTAAGCATGTATGCGTGTAAAAAAGTCAATTCCAGTTGGTCTTTCACCCATTTAGCGGACATAGTTTTTTTGGTTTCAGCTGGTTGCAACTGTTAATGAAGCACAATTTTTATGGTTAATCTTTATGAAAGTTACATATATCGTCGAGAACATGGTTACATGCAGAATTTTAAATTAATTAATATTATTCTCCATACAAAATGTACGAGTATTGCTTTATTAAATGCAAACTTATGCGAAAATCTAAATATTTCGTGAATGTAGGGTTAATATTTTCGCGCTCGTGCCAATCTGGTGTCGATTCCCAGAAATTGAATATTTGTGTGTGGATGGGAGCGGCGAGGGGAAGACGAAAGCCGACCAATCGCACATTTGTATGTACATATATATGTTACATACATACATTACATATCTACATATTTACAAATGAATGTGTACATACGTACATATTTATGCGTTTGGCTTTTTGCAAGAATAGAAAATTTGATTGCAGAAATAATTTTAATGAAATTAATTTTACAAACACATTTGTACGATATAATATTAAGTTTATTAGTTAATATCGGTATTTTGATAAGAAGTCAAAACTTGTTAGACACACATACGTACATACACGGGCAATCAAAAGTGATTGCATGGTTCTTTTTTGTATAATATTTACAATGTTTTTCAAGTAAACATTTTTTTGTTATTTTTTTATAAAAATATGGTTCATGCTTTAATCGAAACCACATAAGTCAAACTTTATACAAAATTTAGAAAAATTCAACAAATTTTCGTCTAAATTTTGTGATTTTTAATCTCAGTTTTTAGAATGATAGATCGGTAGAAAAGCAAGTGCAAGTTTTAAGCGGCTAAAAAATCGCGTAGATTTTTAATTTTTTTTAATTTTTAATGATAATAAGTTAAAAAATTTTTAATGAATAAGGCCATTCGATTAAAAATTAGAAAATTTAGATCAACATTGGTTGAATTTTTCTACGTTCTGTATAAACAACATAATTAATAACATAACATAATGTCAACATAATTGTATTACATAAGTACGTATATTTTTACAACGCTTTTATTTGTACATCAATTTTTTAGCAACAGGAAATTCTTGCGCATGCAAAATGCCGTCGGCAAATGGAAATGTAAAAATTAGCCGACTGCGCATGCATACACTAATGCAATTTAATGAATTGCTACAATTCATAGATATGTATATGTATGTACGTATATATGTGTATGTGCATAAGTAAATATATACATACATACATACATATGTTTCATTAAATTGTAATGAAATAGTTTTATTGAAAAAGTTCCACTTTACATGACTTTAGATAATTGCGGAAAAAAGTCGAAAA
>NW_023474293.1:0-3519 GCF_013731165.1 Rhagoletis pomonella
TAGTTTATAAATCATTTGATCAAGGTTGGTCAGAATTTTTAGGTGGTCAAAATTTGTATAATAGATTAATTAAATTTTATAATTGAAATTTTTTTTTTCATAATAATAATTTAAAAATTTATTTGCTATTATTTGTTTTATGAATTACTTTTTTATTTAGATTTTTTTTATTATTTTATTCAAGTAGCTTAAATTTAGAGCATATCATTGAAGATGTTAGGGTAATTGAATAATTCTTGAATGTAGTGAATTAATATTTGTAATTTATAAAAAAGAATATTATAATTTTACAATGAAAATGTAATGTTTTTATTAAACTATATAAACAGAAGTATAAATGGAATTTAACCATTAAAAGATAAAAGTTAGCAGCTTTTTCTTGAACATCATACTTCCTTAATTGGAGTATAAATCTCAATTCTATCATTAACAGTGATAAGCCTCTTTATGGCTTCAATTAATAGATCGATATTAATTGAAAATAAGGGTATTAAATTACCTAAAATTAGGTCGAAACTAATTGCAATAAATCGCTTCATATTCAATTAGTTAAGGTAGATTGAAATTTCAATACTTTTTGAATGCAAATCAAATGTTATAATTAACTACAACCCTAATTTGATCAATTTAATATTCCTTGATTTCATTCATGATATAACCCAATAATTAAAATAATAATAAAAATAATTGAAGTAATTGTTCATATAAAAATATTTGAAATTTTAATAATTAAAACTATTGGTAAAATTAAAGCAATTTCTACATCAAAAATTAAAAAAATAATTGTAATTAAAAAGAATCGTAAAGAAAAAGGAAGACGTGATGAAGATTTTGGATCAAATCCACATTCAAAAGGTGAGCATTTTTCTAGATCTGTTAATGCTTTTTTTGACAGAATTGATGCTAATATTATTACTACTCTAGAAATAATAATTAAAATTGAAGTTATAATAGCAATTGAAAAAATTATTTATACTACTAGATTAGTAGACCTTATGATTGGAAGTCAAATATACTTGTATCTATATAAATAATTAATTAGTTAACCTCCTCATCAATAAATTGAAATATAAAGGAATAATCAAACAATATCAACAAAATGTCAATATCATGCAGCAGCTTCAAATCCAAAATGATGAATTTTTGAAAAGTGATTATTTAAATGTCGAATTAAACATACTAATAAAAAGGTAGTTTCAATTAATACATGAATTCCATGAAAGCCTGTTGCTATAAAAAAGGTAGAGCCATAAACTGAGTCTGCAATTGTAAAAGGGGCTTCAATATATTCATACGCTTGTAAAATAGTAAAATAAATACCTAATAGTACTGTAAAAAATAATCCTTGTGTAGCTTGTGAATGATTCCCTTCTATTAAGCTATGGTGTGCTCATGTAACAGTTACTCCTGAAGCTAAAAGAATTGCTGTATTTAGTAAAGGAATTTGGAATGGATTAAAAGGTTTAATTCCTATAGGTGGTCATGATGCTCCTAGTTCAATAGCGGGTGATAAACTTCTATGAAAAAAAGCTCAAAAAAAAGACATAAAAAACAATACTTCAGATAAAATAAATAAAATTATTCCTCATCGAAGGCCTAAAGTAACAGAAATAGTATGTAATCCTTGAAATGTACCTTCACGTGATACATCTCGTCATCATTGATAAACAGTTAAGATAGTAATAACATTTCTTATACAAATAATGAAATATCATATTGATGGAATCATTTTACTAAACCTGAAACTGAAGTTATAGCACCGATGGCTCCTGTTAAA
Source organism: Rhagoletis pomonella (assembly GCF_013731165.1). NCBI lineage: Eukaryota > Metazoa > Arthropoda > Insecta > Diptera > Tephritidae > Rhagoletis > Rhagoletis pomonella. Next base: position 1,778 of record NW_023474293.1, read on the forward strand.
GGTCATGGGCTATAGTCTACTAAGTGAAAAGGGTGATTAGCGTGTGTTGACATTAATTAACTTCTCTAGAGTATAATGTTCTTAATACAGCAAATACATAAGCTACTGCTGATTCAAGAATTAATAAAGCAATTTGACCAATTAAAAGTAAAGAAATAATTATATATGAAAGTGAAGGACCTGTATTTCCTAATAATGTTAGTAGTAAATGTCCTGCAATTATATTAGCTGCTAATCGAACTGCTAAAGTTCCTGGGCGAATTACATTACTAATTGTTTCAATGCAAACTATAAAAGGTATTAAAATTGCTGGAGTTCCTTGTGGCACTAAATGGGCAAATATATGTTGAGTATTATTAATTCATCCATAAATTATAAAACATAATCATAAAGGTAGGGCTAAAGTTAATGTTAAATGACTTGTTCTTGTAAAAATATAAGGAAATAATCCTATGAAATTATTAAATAAAATTAATGATGAATGAAATAATGATACAAAAATAAAAGTTGATCCTGAGTGACTTGATGGTCCTAGTAATGTTTTAAATTCTTTATGAAGTGTTAATAAAATTGAATTTCAAAATACATGGTAACGTGAGGGTATAAGCCAGTATACTGATGGAATAATTAATAATCCTAAAAATGTTCTTATTCAATTTAATGATAAATTAAAAATTCTTGAAGAAGGGTCAAATACTGAAAATAAGTTAGTTATCATTTTCACTCTAATGATTTAGTTGATTTTTTTGAAATCAGAGATTTAGGTGATTTAGGAATTATTGAATAATAATTTATTATTCTAAATAAAATAAAAGTTATTGAAAAAATAATAAATAAACTTAATCAACCGAGAAGGGCTATTTGTGGAATCAAAAAATATTAAATATTTTAATAATTTTAGTTTGACATACTAATGTTATATTTTAACAAATTTTTTTTCATTAGAAGTTAGTGCTAATTTACTATTAAGTGGTTTAAGAGACCAATACTTGCTTTCAGTCATCTAATGATGAATTTACTGTATTTGTAATTCATTTAATAAAATGATTAATAGGGATACTCTCAATCACAATTGGTATAAAACTGTGATTAGCACCACAAATTTCAGAACATTGTCCATAAAATAAACCTTGTCGATTCATCAAAAAATTAGTTTGATTTAGACGACCAGGAGTTCCATCAACTTTTACACCTAAAGAAGGAACTGTTCAAGAATTAATTACATCTGCCGCAGTTACTAAAATTCGAATTTGAGAATTTATAGGTAAAATTACTCGGTTATCTACATCTAATAATCGAAATCCATCTGTAGTTAATTCATTTGTTGGAATTATATAAGAATCAAATTCTACATTTATAAAATCTGAGTATTCATAACTTCAATATCATTGATGTCCAATAGTTTTTAAAGTTACTGAAGGTTCATTAATTTCATCTAATAAATATAATAATCGTAAAGAGGGAAATGCAATAAATAAAAGTACAATAGCTGGTAAAATTGTTCAAATTATTTCAATAGTTTGGCCATGCAATAAATTTCGATTTGTATAATTATTAAAAAATAATATAAATATTAAATAACCAACTAAAGTAGTAATTATTACTAAAATTAAAAGTGTATGATCATGGAAGAATGTAAGTTGTTCTATAAGGGGAGAGGCACTATTTTGAAGGCCAAGAGCAGCTCATGTTGTCATTTATTTATAAATATTCTAATAAAAGTAAAATACTTTATATATGAA
>NW_023474294.1:0-3519 GCF_013731165.1 Rhagoletis pomonella
CATTTTGACATTAAGAACCACGGAGGCGAACATCCAGCTGCTGCTTTATCATTTTAATTTATATTTAATTTTTTAAATAAATCCTGCCAGAGTGTGCAATTTTATCTTAAAGGACTTAACCGATTTTGTGGATTTCCATACAAAATACATAAGGGTCGAAAACGACCCATAAACGTAAGATTAGTATAATTTTTTTAACGTAGGTCTACGGTTATAGAATCAAAGGACCCCCATACTCGGTTTCAGCGAAGAAAAACAAAAATTTTTATTTTTATTTTTATTGAATAATTGACCTTCAAATGACCTCGAAGCTGACATTTTGACGGTTAACGAACCGCAGATTCGGGTTCAGTGAATCTAAAACCTTATATACATGAACTTTTAGGTTTATTCCATTAATTTTTAGGTTTATTCCATGAATTTTTCCCTACTTGACCTTCAACTGACCACAAACCTGACGTGATGGAGACTAACGGACCTCGGATTCGCATTCAGCGTGTCAAATAACATGGGGATATAAAGGTTTTTTTTTTTGTAAACCTGTTAAAGGCGAATTCGTATAAAGCCCTGTCTTTTATCTTGAGTTTAACGGACTGCTTCGAAATGTTTATATAAAGTTGGCAAAGCGCCTTATATCAAAAAAAAACTAAAATAAAAGAACGACAAAACAATTTTTCCCAAAAATAATTAGCGGCAAAAAATGGTAAATTCGTGGGTATCTGGGACATTTTTTCTTCATGTTGTTTAAGCAAGTTTATACACCTTCATTAATCTGGGCTTGGGAAATATTTGGAAAAGTGTTTCGCAATGTCGCACAACGTCAAGCTGTGAGGTTGTACTTTATTGTGCTCTGATTTTGGCTTTCTATTTGCTAAGCTTTTGTGCTAATTCTGATTTAAAGTAGTGGTAAAAAGTGCTTATGAGCATCTTAGTGTGTAATAATTGAAGCTAAGTGAAAGCTATTGTGTTTTGTATTAAACTAAATTTAATTGAATTTCAATAGCATACATTCTAATCTTGCCAAGACATTTGTTGCTATTATTGTTGTTGTATCCTTTGTAGTTAACTGAACTCATTTTGTTTTTGCACATTTGTTCTACTATTTTTGTTTACTTCTTCTAGTAATTCTTGTCACAGCTGTTTGCGTTGCATTTATTAAGTGTCATAATATTACAGTGATACTGAAACTGTTCGCTACATTTATTTAAAGCTATTTACATCAGCTCCTTAACTGTTATAATTTATTGGTTTGTCTATTTATTAACGAGTGTTATTACATACATCTTTCAATATGAAGTGCGATCCTGATACTTGCCAAATTAAAAGCGATTCTGAACGCTACTTGTCGTGCTGGCTGTGTGATGGTATTTACCATCTAAAATGTGCTAGTTTGACGGGAAGAATTCTGGACGCTATTAATGATAGCAAGGGGCTTCGCTGGTCTTGCGTAAAGTGCAGGTCAACCGAATTTGATCTTTTCAAGCTATTTAGGCGAACCAGAAATGGTTTTACAGAAATAGGAAGAGAATTGTCGGTACTGACAAAAAAATTTAAGCATTATGAAAATGTGTTTAAATCATTCAAATGCTTAGATACCTTGCAATCTGTTAAGGATATCCGTGTGTCTAAACGTAAGCGTCTTCATAGTCCATATAAGGAAATTATTGTCGTTGCACGTCAGAATAATCTTCCGACTGACTTAATTAATCTATCTTCTCCATGTCCTCCAGCATCAGAATCCTCAGCCTCAAAAGAGCGTGTAACGAAATCTGCTTTGGATAATAACGAGCCTGAAGTATCTCCCCCTTCCCCCATTGAAGTGGTGGCATCATCTTCAAAGCCTCCACCGCCTTCCCTACCCTCAACTACTAACGCAGTAACTCAACCCCTTCCGCCGGTACTCCAGTCTGATACAAGGGAACTAGTTGTGGTTCCGCCAAAGAAGTCAATCTTTGTCTCTAGATTTTCGAGAGACACTACCGAAGACGATATAAAGCTTTATATCTCATCAAAAATTACAACTGTCGACTTAAGCATCAGAAAATTTAATTTTAAATACGAAAGAAATATTTCTTCATTTAAAATTTACGTAAATTTAGATAATTTTAATGCGCTGCTTAGTAGTTCTTTCTGGCCCCCCGGAGCTTTCGTTCATGAGTTCGAATATAGGCCCAAAAAAGGAAATGACTTAGCTAATATTTCCCGTCATAACGCTGAATCAAAAAACTAATTATTAAATCTGCTTTAAGTATTTATTACCAAAATGTAAGAGGCTTAAATACTAAATTAACGAACTTATACCTTAAAGGCCTTGAATGTAATTATAATATACTTTCTTTTACTGAAACTTGGCTGAAATCTGACGTTTTCAATTCAGAGATTCTTCCAAATAATTATCATATCTAAAGACAAGACAGGGAGGACAGAATCGATGGTGGCGCACTCTTCGCTGTAGACTCTTCAAAACCGTTTGAAGAAGTTAGTCTTCCACACATTGATGCAGTAGAATTCAAATGCATTCGTGTACAGGCTGGAAAAGGGTCTATTTACTTAGCTCTATGCTATATCCCTCCCCGATCTGACACATTGGTGTATTCACGACTCATCTCTTTACTGAAATCAGTTAGGCTGGTATTGTCACATGCGAAGCGAATGAAAATATAGGCGAATTTTGCCGTCTCCAATTGTGAGATGCGAATCTCCAGCGAATTCGCTGCAAATTTGCGAACATTCGCTTCGCCAAAGCTGTCCAAATTTGTAGACTGTTTATTTTGTTCGCGTTTGAAAATGGAAAGGACGTAAGTAAATTTTAATCTTATTTATTTAATTTTATTTAATAAAATCAGAACAAAACGGATAACAACGCAGCAGTTCCAGAAGCTGGTTAGCATAATGGAAAATAATTCAGACGTCGCAAGAGGGATGGGGAGTTTCGGTTCCACAAAGAAGAGCAGGGCAGAGCTGTGGGAGAAGTTCGCTACCGAAATGTGGCCACAGGAGGAGGACCGTACACGCTGCAAAGTTTTACTCCACTAGAGCGAACGGTCGATGAGTTGCTCCTCCTGCAGGAAGCAGTGAACCCTACATACTCTTCATTTGGCACCAACGTGGCCGAAACTACGGTGAGTGCCCATGAATTAGATGCAGAAGAGCCCCTAGGGGAACAAGCTCCACAAGAAGTAGATTTCGCACCAGGATCATCAATTCCCCGGCCCAGAATGTGAATTTGTGATTTTTTATTTTAATTTCCAAAGCATGTGATGAACTAATTTTAAGTTTAATAATCTTGAAGTACTGAATTTATTTTGTGATTTTTTTATTAATTCTAAGTATATTTTGTTTTAAATAGTATTTACATTAATTTTAAAGTCCCTAAATAAATAGAGTTATGATCGCCGCTTTGATGCATATTCTCCAAATAAATCTTTAATGAACTATTGTTCCACACGAACGAATCATGTGTAGACCCAGCATATCTAGCATCCACAAACCGGATACTCATGTCATGATCGCAAGCCT
>NW_023474295.1:0-3519 GCF_013731165.1 Rhagoletis pomonella
ACACACTGTCCCGCGTGAAGGCATGCACGTTAGGGTGGTAAAAAAAAAATGCATTTGAAAAAGTAAAGTCGGAATTTTGATGCTCTCACCACTACGAATGTTCTATACCAAAAAAATATACCCCTATTTTTTATTTTGAAATCAAAAATATTTAGAGGTCGCTCAAAGATTTCCATTTATTTTATATGGAAAAAGGTACTTTTCGTAGAAATGGTATAGAATTCTTGAAAATCAACATTTTTCGATCGGAAAATTCTGCTTCTCTTCAGAAAATTCCCATTAATAATGTCCAGTTGTTTATTTAACCATTTGTCAATAGTAACTATATTTTATAAGCCACAGGAATCGCAAAGGGGTACCAATATAAAAATTGTAGTATTAAAGAATGGTTAAACAAACACCTCGGTATTGGAAGTCTCTTAAAGACAACCAGAGTTTTCCGACCGAAAAATATTGATTTTCAAGAATTCTATACCATTTCTACGAAAAGTTGTTTTTTCTTTCCATAAAACACATACATGGGTGACATCTAAATATTTTTTTTGAATTCTAAATAAAATAATAGGAGTATATTTTTTTTTTGGTGTAGAACAATCATAGGGGGTGAGAGAATCAAAATTCCGACTTTACTTTTTTTTTGACCACCCTAATGTACATGAGTATGTATGGATGCACTTATGCAATGCTGATGCTTTTTTTTTCTAGCCAAGTTTAATGCTTATTATGGCTTTCGCAGGCAAATTGCCTTGCAATATTGGGGAAATTAAATCGTTAACAAATATAATTTGCGAGCGTCTAAAGTTACAGTTGAGGATTTCATATGAAAATTTCGTTCGCTAGAGGGTTTTTTAGTGTTTTGAAACCGATACAAAATTTATAAATATGTAGCTCTTATTATACCCTACCAATTCCTTTAAACCATTTGAACCGTTATTTCAGATTGAAAGATTGTACGACTTTAAGACGTTACGACATGTTGTGACACGAAACCCTGAACATGAACTTTTTGAGTGACCTAGTACAGGTCGAGCAATTCACGAAACTGCGTTTAAAACTTTTCTTACACCCTTAAATTCTCAACTTATTCTTAAAAAAAACATTTTTACATTACTTCCCGCGCTAAACCATTTTCAGCTCGGTTATTTTTTAGCCAATTCCAAGCTTTTATATGGCTCTGGAAAGAAGAATATTTGTACTATTTAAGAATATAATAAAGTTTTTGGAACACATTGTAAATAAGTAGAAAATTTTTGGAATCAATCTGAAATTTACGCCAATTTTTGTTATTTTTTCCACTTCGACAACATTTTATGCCAAAATTTCAAAAATAAATAGTCAAAGTTAGTCAATACTTCAAAAAGAATGTATAATTTCGAGTAAAACTGGGTATCGTTTTTAAAATCAATAGACAATTTTGGAAAAATGAATGAATTTTCTAAAAATTTGTTCCAAAATTACTACGATTTAATTTCACTAAAAATTTTTTTCAGTTGAATTGGCTTCATTTTGAGGTTTCAATAGTTCGTATCATGATAAAAACATAGCAAGGTAAAACCATTCTCTCAATTTGTCGGCCATGATTTTTTTTTTTAAGTTTGCTAGCATTTTAAAACCACATAAAAGTGAAAATAAAAAATTGAAATTGTTCGAAATTGTTGTTGCTTGAGATTGAAAATGAAAATGTGTGTGTGAGTTTGTGAGTAAATTCAAAAATTAAATTGTTTGCAAACATCAAGAATTTTAAAAGTGACTTTCAGCGGTTCTACCTTACTATATTTTTAACATATACCATGTTTATGCCGACGCTCAAAGCGTTTGATCCACTTCCCTGTGATTCAAAACGGATGCATAAACTAAACTTCAATATGCTCCGAATTTCAAAAGTGTATTGACTCGAATTTGATTTCAAATCGCTTTTTTTCTCACATCGGTTGGAAAACAACTATATACACATCACGAATTTGACGCGAAGTGAAAATAGGCTGGTTTTCTGTATACAGTCCGTTTTAACTCTTTATTAGTCACATAAAGAATATCTCACAATTAGACGCATGGGGTCCCCATATGATCAGAAGTAACCCGTGTAACATTAGTTAAGAACCCGTTGCAACACGTCATAGTAGCGAAGACGCAACAGTTGTAGGTGGGTTGTAGTACATTCAGTCTACCATCAATATTGAGTACTGAAAGTCTACAGATTTTTCGACGCCGATTAGGCTGTTGGATGTAGCGAAAAATAATCGTTTCAACTATTTTTGATGCATTCGAACACCACGTTTGTCATGCGGCAAGTAGCATTGACCAACCAGCGCCAAATGAGTGCAGTCGCCAGCAATCCAGAAGCCAGATAGATTCTGCAAAAGACAGCCATGACAATGGCAATCGCAGTGGCGCTTCTCTACTTGGCTGGAGGACACGGCAACAATTGGTGCGTATCTGTAGCATCGATGTGGCCACATATGTATGTATTATGCCACTTGGCTTGCGATCAACTGGCTGTAGTCGATTTTGATACAATACGTTGATTTATTTTTAATAGTTTGCTCTTAATATCGCGATGGCCCTTACCGAGCTCAGTAAGCTGTTCAACTCCTCTAGTTTTAAGTTACCTGTATATATACAGATATAGTAGTTACTAAAATTAAGTACACATTTTATAGTATAGTAGACGACTCCACTTTGCAATTCTCGCTTGTAATATACATACATATGTACATATGTATGTATCGTCATCACCAATGCAAAAAGTAGTATTTGGCATTTTTGTGCAATGCAAATAATAAGTATGCATAAGAATTAAAAGAATATGCCGGAAACTTTAAATGATTAAATTGATTTGTAGGCGATTTAATGAAAACGCAAGGTATGTATAACATGTATAGGCACACATAAATATATGAGAAAATTTCATGTGTTGTTAAATTTTTCGACAAAAACGTGGTTTTGGTCGAAAATGGAGACACACTTATCTTAGAAAATGCATTATCTTCAATTTTGTATAAAGAACAAGATTGCAACGCGAAATTGTATTTAAATGAAACTTTGAAAAAGATATACTAAAAAAAAAGAAAAATAGCCACTCGTGCTCATATACCCGTAGTTGCGTATGCAACGTATACGCCCCGTAGCACCATATGCAGCCATCTAACACATTTACTCGCACGCCTTAACTTAAAAATCATTTTGTTTAAAAGTAATTTAATATTGGCATTGAAGATTTTTACCCAGTATTACTTATGCACATATGTATATATTACCTTCTTATTCATACGTATATAACAATTTTAGAATGAATTACAAGTTTGCCAATAAAAATGGTAAAAGAATGGAATTTTAATTTCTCAAATCGCAGTCATCTTTAACTTAATGCATTTTTTTTAACTTGATGACATACTACTGTTATTCAGAGCTGCGTAACTGTGAAATCATTTACATTTTTAAAACATGAAATATCTAAAAGTTGATATCATTATGTTTCCTTTTATTTGGTAGTGGGCCTTATATTTTTTCAATCTACAA
>NW_023474296.1:0-3518 GCF_013731165.1 Rhagoletis pomonella
CGGACGACCGCTGTTAAGAAAAAACCTTTTTTCTATATTTTTTGCGAAGTTGCTGTGACCAGGGTTTGAACACGGGTCCTGCGGAGTGGAAGCGCGCACTGCTTACCACTACACCACAGCGGCCGACAAATTACGCACATACATAGCAAAATATCCTGCTAACCCAAACCAAAAAGAATTTTTTATAAAAGTGCATATTTGCAATCATGACACGAACTTAATGTAGGAACAATACAAAAAAATAGTTTTGGAAGAAAAAATTTTGATTTTGTCGCAAGTAATTTGAATAAATTTTTCCACTTGTCCAGATATATAACAAGTAATTTTTAGCAAAAAAAAACCGACTTAAAAAAATATATATATATCTATATATTTCATGATCCAATGATCGGATCTAAACCAAATTATTATGGGACCACCTCTGAGACACTACCTTTCCGTTGCAGAATTATTGAAATCAGTTGACGTGGTGCAAATTTATGCGGTAACATACTTAAAAAAAAAAAAAAAATATTCCGACGTACTGATAACCTCCTCCTTTTTTGGAAGTCGGTTAAAAAGCCAATCTGACTGATGAGCAGTTTCTGGACATTTCTGTGGTCAAGCATTGCTTTAAACTTTTATAAATCTTTTGAAATGTATAAAATAGTTTACTTTGAAATTCTATATAATTTTCTGAGTATAAAATTTTTCGAGCGCTTACTTTAATAATTTTTAGCAAAAAAAAAACCGACTTCAACTCCCATATAAAAAATATATATATATATATATATCTCATGATCCACTGATCGGATCTCAACCAGATTAGTATGGGGCCACCTCTGAGACACTACCTTTCCGATGCAAAAAGAATTATCGAAATCGGTTGACGTGGTCCAAAGTTATGCGTTACATACATAAAAAAAAAAAAAAAAAAAAAAAAGATATATATTCCGACGAACTGATAACCTCCTCCTTTTTTGGAAGTCGGTTAAAAAGGGATATTTAAAACGGACCTAGGAAGCGGATACTTAGGACAAGTAAACATTAAGTATGCGTATAATATCTCAAATAGTTTCAGCCGCGAGGAACTGCGAGTTCAGCTTCTATTCTTCCTTTGATAGACCCACCTCCTGTAAAATTTATTGAATTTTTATCGTAGAGCTGAAGGGAAAGACTCTGGTGTGTACATAAAATAAATAATATGCAATATAAAATGGAAATTAAAGAAGATATAGATATTAATGACTCGCCAATCTATTAATCACATTCAACATTCAGCCAAAAAAGGACGCTTCACTGGACGAGATCCGTATTCGATGGCACGAGTCCTACTGGCCTTAGCTCAGCTTTTCTTGTATAAAATGTAGGTATAATTGAAAGTTTCAGTGTAAATACATATCGTGCACATAATTTAGTATGCAGACATTGTAAATGTATTCGTTTTGGCATTTTTAAAATAAAGAAATAGGAACCTCTTTAGGGGCTGTCCATATATTACGTAAGACCTTTGTGGGGAGGGCGGGTCTAGAATTTTCTTACTTTTTCTTTTATGGGGGGCGGGGGCGTCGAGTAGATTCGTACGTAATATTATTTTTCTTGTATTCTTATTCAAAATTGTTCTTTATAAAATACGAAAATTCACCCGATTAAAGTACTAAATTGCATTGAAATGAAAAATATACATTAAATACGGAGGATATTACAATTTTTTACAACTTTTGCTTTAATTTTTCTATTTTTCTAAAAAAAAAAACGTTACTCTTCGGTGTCTATGTCTATGTAATGAAGTTTTTAAGACTGACTAGGCATACATCCTATATTTGTTTGATGGAAATATATAGTATTTTCTAATGTTTAATTGAAAAAACATGTCTAGGGATTTTTAATCTTACGTAAGATCTGCGGCGGGGGGAGGGCGATCAATTTAATCTTACAATTTATTACGTGAGGGGAGAGGGGGGCTTCAAAACAGGCGAAAACTCCCTTACGTAATATATGTACAGCCACTTAGAAATAAAATAAATGTGCCTCTTCATTTTCTCCGAAAATTCATAAAACTTAGTACTTGGAGTCAAAAGAGTTGTGAAGGAGGTGGGCACCGTAACAAGAAATTCTTTATTATCTTCCAAGTTGGACAATTTTGACTTAAACGAGTAGGGCACACCGAATTTCATCAAAAGAATTTTTTTTTTAATTTGCGCCTGTTTTTCTAGAATAACTGAACGATAATGTAAACCGATTTAGACGATCTTTCAGATTTACGCTTTACTCGTTAAAACCAGCGTATGCTCTGAATTTCATCAAAATCGGATAACATTTACTATTTCCGCCGTGGCGCGTTGGTAGCGCGTTGAATTTTACCATTTTCCACATTTCTTCATTCCTAAGTGTCGAATAGAACATATACGAGGCTTGAGCGAATTTCTAGTACGGTTACTAATTTTGGCCGCAGCTTATATGGGGCCGTCCCACTGAGCGTAGCCCTGTCGTCGCCAAAATAATTATTTACATAAGAATACGTGGAAGAATAATTTGACAGCTGTGGTCCGTAGCTCGTCGTCTTCATTGTGTTCGGGCTATAAAAAGCTAATAGAATGTTAAGGCCCATTTTATGCTTTAATGGCATTATCATATTTGAAAATTAAAAAAAAAACAAGGAGTACGATGGTGAAATTTTAAATCCCTAATTTGCTGGTCTTCACTATGCAAATCAACTTCAAAAAGTTCAATCATTTATATCTAAGGGTACGTTCACACAGAAAGCGGAGCCGAACCGAGTGAAGCCGTTCCGAACAGAGTTAAGCTTTCAAATCAGTGTTGCCATTTTGGTGCTTTTGGAGCTAAATTTAGCTCTTTATTTTTCTATTCAGCTCCGACAATTGGGTTTTAGCTCCTAACTCTTTTTTTAGCTCTTTTCAAATTTCTCTAGCACTTTTTTAGCTCTAGAAATTTTGAGTTGTATTTGGTATAAATAAGCCAAAACTAAAGCGTTGATAAAATGGAAAATTTCGAGATTCAGTGTTCCACCATAAACTCTTGGATCTAGGTTAAAGAATTCAAAAATTAATTAAAAGAAAATCCTTTTCTGATAGCGCGCATTTTTTTTTATCTTACTAATTTTACCTTTAAGGAGAGCTGGAAGTAAAACTTTCCAGAAAAATTTTGCGAAAAAATTATTCAATTCAAATATCTGAAATTACAGAATTTAACAGTTTGTAAAGTATTTTTAGTTCATTGTTATAAGTGCTATAGCAACGAATTCGAAATATATGTACCTTATTTCGGTTTTAAAAGTTTTTTTCAGCACTTAAACTTTTAAAATTCGTTGTTTTTATTAAAATTGCCGAAAATGTAAAAACAACCTTACGTCAATAAATGCTCAACCTTAACAAAAATATGTAGCTCTTCATTTTAGCTACTATTAGTATTATTTAGCTCTTTTTAGCTCTTTTTTTCGACCGTTTTAGCTTGTAATATTAAAGGGGTTTATTTATTTTGGTTACGCCACTGAAGGCGAATTTATTTCAGTCTTACTT
>NW_023474297.1:0-3518 GCF_013731165.1 Rhagoletis pomonella
AAAAAAACTACACTAATAAATTAAACGCACAATGACAATGAGAACACAAATAAATAAAATATATAAATTTTTTAATATACCACGTTTCTATAAATGGACTTAAAAATAGAAAATAATATGGTTGTTCACGCTTGCCTGAGTATCAGGTTATCTTGTTATGTGGTAATATTTTTTATTCAGTTTACAATAATAAAATACTCTACAGAATAATTTTGTTTTAACCAGATAGTCCATTTATAGAAACGTGGTATATTAAAAAGTATTTTTTTATTGTATGTTTTTCTACTTTTTAGTCTTGTCTGTATACAATTTTGCAATAGATATTAAAATAAATCATTGAGATTCTGATACATATATGTATCGTATTTTATCAAACTGACATTTTATTTATTCTCTCTTACAACCTACGTGTATATTCTTAAGTATGTACATACATATGAGCAGCAATTAATTCCATTTAAATAAATGGCGTACCGTGCGGTTCCCCTGCAGTAGCGCATTGCATATTTTCAGGCGTAGTAATAATGCGATTGTTAAATATTTAACTGCTCCCGGCGAGGTAGATGTCTAGACTAGTTTGTTTACAATTGCCGCAATTCGCCTTGAAAATTTGCCTATTATTCCCCGAGCATATCTCAAGATAAATTAACAATTTATACATTGTTGTAAGCGGCGAAATGTATTTTTCATCGGGTAAACAGAAATAAAGTTATGGGCAAGTACATGCAAATGTGCTTCAACCAATGAAAAACGCGTTTTTAGACCTTATGCATATGCATAATTAGACCTGCTTGATTAAACAACCTCAGCTATGTCTCAGGGAAAGTATATTTTCACTGTCAATCAACAGTTTATTGTAAAAGTGGTAGTGATTTTTTCTTCGACTTGGTAATTTTTTCGTCTATACTTGGTTAAAAACTTTTGTACTGCGGCAACACTGGGTCTTCTCGCCCCAAAATCAGCTGTTTTATCCATTCAAGTGAACACAAATAAAAACAAAATACATTCAATTATTAAGTTGCTTTGATTAGGTTTCTTTAAAATATCTCGTATTTAACTTTAATCGTTAGATATTTTGGTGAGTTAATGCCTTTACATGAATAAGTGTACATATATATGTTAAAAACTGCAATTTATAATAGACAATGGAAGCGGTCGAAGATTTAGATCAGATTTTAATTACTGCAGTATGTGAGGATGTAGCCTCGACATCAACACCAATTAAAGATTCTGAGAAAAAAAAGAGAAAACGGCCGCATGTAACAACAGCTTGGACACAGGAGAACATCTTTAAATTAATTAACGCCATTGAAGTTCATTCATGCATATGGGAATATTCTTCTAGCGACTATAAAAATCGCCAACAAAAGGACGATGCATGGAAGCAAATTCAGGAAAAAATAGTTGTTCACAGCATGGATGAATGCAAGGCGAAATGGAGCAATATTAAGATCTCCTACAACAATATAAAAAAAAAATATGCAACTAAATCTGGTCAAGGCGCAATCGAAAAACCCCACTGGCCGTTCTGGTCTGCGATGAAATTTTATTATAATCATGACCGTGCTAAAACCACAACATCAGAGTCAAATCTGAGGTTGGACAGCGAAGTCGATATTTCAAACGATGATACTCAGACATCCAGTGTTAATGAAAATGCAAGTACATCGAGTAATAAATCGCCAGACGACATTTTAGTGTCAGCAATAAAAATGCTTGAACAAAAAGATGACAAATGGACAGTTTTCGGGCAATATATGGCAATGCAGATGAGGGATATTTCTGCACAGGACGAGCAAACAGCAAATGAACTACATGCGGAAATTATAAAGAAAACAATGGAAACGCTGTTGGCTGTTAATAAGACCAAATAACAGAGTGAAAATCTCCGAGCTAACCAACATTTTTTAGATGATCGATTTATTTCCGAACAAAAAACCATTTCGGTAAATATATAGAAAAAATTTCTCCCATGTGTACCAACTATGTAACTTTGGCAATTTTTGGAGATTCGCATTATTTCAACAGATATTTATGTTATCAGAATTTTAGTTGCAAGGCTTTGAATATTATTACGTATAGGTGATATTACCTTCCGATTGATATTTTTGCAGTCACAAAAACCGTGTTACATGTCCGTAGAAAAGCACGAAACACTGTAAAAATATCAATCGGAATATGATATAATCACTTATACATAACTATTCAAAAAACAAGGAAGATCTGTCAATTAAACTGCAAGTAACATAACGGGTGATTTTTTTGAGGTTAGGATTTTCATGCATTAGTATTTGACAGATCACGTGGGATTTCAGACATGGTGTCAAAGAGAAAGATGCTCAGTATGCTTTGAAATTTCATCATGAATAGACTTACTAACGAGCAACGCTTGCAAATCATTGAATTTTATTACCAAAATCAGTGTTCGGTTCGAAATGTGTTTCGCGCTTTACGTCCGATTTATGGTCTACATAATCGACCAAGTGAGCAAACAATTAATGCGATTGTGACCAAGTTTCGCACTCAGTTTACTTTATTGGACATTAAACCAACCACACGAATGCGTACAGTGCGTACAGAAGAGAATATTGCGTCTGTTTCTGAGAGTGTTGCTGAAGACCGTGAAATGTCGATTCGTCGCCGTTCGCAGCAATTGGGTTTGTGTTATTCGACCACATGGAAGATTTTACGCAAAGATCTTGGTGTAAAACCGTATAAAATACAGCTCGTGCAAGAACTGAAGCCGAACGATCTGCCACAACGTCGAATTTTCAGTGAATGGGCCCTAGAAAAGTTGGCAGAAAATCCGCTTTTTTATCGACAAATTTTGTTCAGCGATGAGGCTCATTTCTGGTTGAATGGCTTCGTAAATAAGCAAAATTGCCGCATTTGGAGTGAAGAGCAACCAGAAGCCGTTCAAGAACTGCCCATGCATCCCGAAAAATGCACTGTTTGGTGTGGTTTGTACGCTGGTGGAATCATTGGACCGTATTTTTTCAAAGATGCTGTTGGACGCAACGTTACGGTGAATGGCGATCGCTATCGTTCGATGCTAACAAACTTTTTGTTGCCAAAAATGGAAGAACTGAACTTGGTTGACATGTGGTTTCAACAAGATGGCGCTACATGCCACACAGCTCGCGATTCTATGGCCATTTTGAGGGAAAACTTCGGAGAACAATTCATCTCAAGAAATGGACCGGTAAGTTGGCCACCAAGATCATGCGATTTGACGCCTTTAGACTATTTTTTGTGGGGCTACGTCAAGTCTAAAGTCTACAGAAATAAGCCAGCAACTATTCCAGCTTTGGAAGACAACATTTCCGAAGAAATTCGGGCTATTCCGGCCGAAATGCTCGAAAAAGTTGCCCAAAATTGGACTTTCCGAATGGACCACCTAAGACGCAGCCGCGGTCAACATTTAAATGAAATTATCTTCAAAAAGTAAATGTCATGGACCAATCTAACGTTTCAAATAAAGAACCGATGAGATTTTGCAAATTTTATGCGTTTTTTTT
>NW_023474298.1:0-2251 GCF_013731165.1 Rhagoletis pomonella
CCAAGCGTTTCCGCCGTGGAGATGATTGATTTGATTGGTTTTTTCTCAGATTTTTATAGCACTGATTATTATTATTATTACTAGTGTGCTTCTTATTAACTACAACACTAGTGCAAGGTTCCCATTTTAATGTTTTAACGTTATTTACAATTTCCTTAAAATCACTATGTTTTCTTCCTCTGCTATTTCTAGATCTAGAATTAGTTTTTTTCAATTCGGATAAATATTTATCGGCCTTTGCATCACTCTCTGGCTGCACCTCTTTTGCGCAGCTTCAAATGTAGTAGTCTTTTTAGTATCCTTAATTAATGCTAATGATTTGGATGAAATAACATTGGAACTGGCCTTAGGAGACTTTTTTCTTTTATTTTTTATCCGATTAGTTGAACTCTTATGGTTTAATTCGCTACTAATACTATCTGGCTAAATGAGTTTAGCTGTTCCCCACTATTTGTCTATGGTGAATGGCTCCGTGGAGCAGCAGCAACCCTGCCTAAGCGCCCACTCACCACGGCCCGTTCCCCCCCACGTACACATAATACACCTACACACACACATATACATATGAATTGTACTTACACATACACACACACATGAACTACAAAATAACATAAAACAAAACACAATTGTGCGAATGTCAACGTGTTCAGACGTGTTCTGCGATATAACCCCGCCAAGCCAATAAAGTGCGAAGTTGAAGTCTCCCCGAAAATTTTAAGTTTTTATTTTTCTCTTTTTTCGGAAAAAGTGGTGAGTGTGCCTCCAAAGTGTCTTGCCCTTGGTGTAAGATTAGCGATGGTCCTTCTGCGCCAAACAGACAGCCACCTTTAAAAATTTAAATTACTCAAAAAAAAAAGAGTGAAAACAGTGAAAAAAAGAACACTAAAGCAAATACATATGTACATAAATATATAAGCAAATAAGCGCACAAGTGAACAAATAGAAACCTTTTAAAAAATTATATAATATTTAATTGCACGGGCGCGCCGCGTAAACAAAATTTACACAAAACAAAATTTCGGGCGCGAAAACAAAAAAAAAATCTTCAACAATAAAAATAGAGGACAACCAACAGCCAAGCAGCAACATTAAGCGAGGACGCAAAGACAACGAGGGAGGAGGATATTAGTCCAAGCGCAGGCCCACCACAGAACAATACAGTTCACCAGCAAGAACAGCCCACAATACCCCAAAGCCCTTAATATATCAAAAAAAAGTGGTATCGTTCCTCTTATTTTACCTAACCTAAAAATCTGGTGAAAAAGCGAACTGGGGTTAAATTAACTCGAATTTAATTCCCATAACCTCATTTAAAGCTGGCGGTGAAAATTCAAATCACGTTCATATACGTAGATACCCAAATACATATGTACACACATAGGATATTGCCCCTATAAACATATATATACAGTACACTTAATAAACTTACACCCCAGCTTAGCTTAACATAAAAGGCGCAAAAATAATCATACATATATAAATAAATGCTGTATGTAAGTACATACAGAAATCACCCAAAATAAATACAGTTCGCTTTAGAAACTATATATCAATAACAAGAATTCCTCCGCTTATGTGCTTAAATACTTAAACACAATACTTAAAACACAAAGAATTATACCGCAAAACATATTCAAGTGGAAACTTGCAAATATTTCCAGCAATACCCCTTCTGTTTGTATAACAAACAGCAAGCAGGATTGCATAAACAAGTAAGCCACAAAGCAAAATAATAACCAATAAGAATTGGCGGCAAAATAACGAATAGCGTATGTGCACATAAGCACAACAATACATACGACATAACATTATTCCCCAATTGCCATTTCTTTACCTAATATAATACAGGCTTAATATTGGTGGTCAATATACATATGTACATACTCCCGTTCTTTGAACCCAAAAATAATTTTGAAAACAAAACATACTCACCTATTAAATTTATATACAAACGGGCATACATCATATACAAAGCAACGAAAACGAAATTATAAATTATCTCTTTCTCCCGTCCTTCGCTAGTAAACATAGTTACACACACACTAACTATTGTTAACCACCCGCGCTTAACATATGTTAATAATTGGTAGCATTGCGTGCTAACATTAATATACTCACATACATACCTACTAACCCAGTAGTGCATATACCTTGTACGGCGCACGTAAAGGAAAAATATTAAGAAGCGCGGAAAAATAAAATCCCTCAAGTTAAAGATTTAAAATGCGATAATTTAATGAGCAATTTTTAA
>NW_023474298.1:2351-3518 GCF_013731165.1 Rhagoletis pomonella
GAGCAATTTTTAAAAAAAAAAAAAAAAAAATACCAACCCATCGAAATTATTTAAATTTATATTACGAAAAAAAATAATAATACATACGCACGTAAATAATAAAACTCGAAAGAGAGTATTGCGGATACATTGTGTTACTATAAAGAAAAGTAAGTCAAAATCCGACCGACTATACGGGCACTCATATTATTTCATCATTCGCGGGTATTAAAATACATAGAAAAAAAAAACAATTTTATAAATTCTCGAGTTCACATTTAAATGCAAACGAACAAGTCTCCCATCAAAGAACCGAAAACACCGCAATTGCTAGATATACCGAAAATGGTTGACGAAGATAAGCATCAAAGCACCCCTGCAGAAGCTACACGCTCAAAACTGGGTACGAAGCAAAAAAAACCCCAAAGACTTTTCGGCCGCAAAATTTATTGCGGAAAGTGACAGTCTAATAGGATACTGCACTAGGCTTTCCGCAGCCCCTATCCAAGACAATTCAGAATCAGTACTGGAAGTAAAAACCCACAGTCTTGATAATTTTTGGACACGTCTCCAATCGGCTTATGACGCCATAATTGAAACTGAGGATTCAGATTTACCTGAAAATTTTAAATCCTCGGCTTACGCCAAATATGAAAATTGCTTGACCAGTACGAAGAAACAAAGGCTATGATTTCCGATCAACTAAAATTAATAAAGCCATTAAATGCACCTACTCCACCTCTGAGAGTAGAGCTGCCCCAAATACAAACCCAAGAAGCAAGTTCAGGCATACATCTTAAAGTGCCAGCATGTGATACAGAAGTATTTCATGGAGGTTATGAACAAAGGCCGTCCTTCCGGGATATGTTTACAGCCGTATACATAAACCATCCAAAGTTATCTCAAGCGCAAAAACCGTATCACCTCAGATACAAAACAAAAGGTCAAGCAGGCGCTATAGTAAAACAATTCGCTCTTAGTGACGATAATTTTAATCTGGCTTGGGAAGCATTAAAATCACGATATGAGAGTGACAGAGTATTGGTCGACAATCAAATAACGATTTTAATGAACTTACCAAAAATTCAAAAGGAAACAAGCGAAGAATTCATGAAATTACAGTCCACTGTATCAAACTGTTTGTCGGTTCTCGCGACACAAAACATTCCCACTGATAGTTGGGACCCT
>NW_023474299.1:0-3517 GCF_013731165.1 Rhagoletis pomonella
TTTTTTTTAGCGAAAAACCTTCCACACAGTAGTTCCAAAGAAGTGCGGTTGGTGATGATTGAACACATGAATTGAATGTCAATAAAACTAAATTTGTGGTTATTTCAAGTCGAAATTTTTAGAACAGTGCGACGCAAGCCTTGGGGGTGTACATGGTCCTCACGCAGTTCGCATAAATAGGATCCAACCAATTGCACGACACCTTCAGAGCCCTTTGCATCTGCGCAGGTATGGCGACTTTAATGGTTTCAACGAATTTATCGTACAGGCCATGTGACGGTCGTTCAGAAGAGCGGAGAAGTATAGGACCTGGAGGAGATTCTGTAACCAGTTAGCGACAATTTTCCAATCGCTATCGTACTTTTTGACGCAAAAACACTGATATCATGCGTCAAAAGGTGCGAGGTACGAAGTACAAGAGCGAAAAATTAAGTACTGTAGATCCGAAAGAAGTACGGTTGGTCACATTATTCATGGAGGATTATTACTACACCAAAAGCTAAAACTAGAGTCTTATTCCGTTCTTATTGCAGGATTTTTTTTTTTACGTGGTCTAATGTACATGAAGAAACATATCTTACATATAATAACATTCTATACCAAAATAGAGATTATTGTTTTTAATCTTGTATAAGGACGAGCAAAAATATTATGTATAAATTTCTCAGAAACTTGAATACAAATATATGTATGTACTTAAAACTATTAACTGTCGATCATCTATATATTAATACGCTAACGAAATCCCATACAAATCTATTCCTCCCTACTGCTCCCATGTTTCTCAACCGGTTTGAATGATTGTTCTTTTGTTCGAAAGGTGTTTCAAAGAGGAGGTGCGCATTTTGTTTGTTCCGGTAGGTGGCACAGGAGTGGAGTTATTCCGAAAAAATTTCATTTATAGTCCGATAGGTCGCCCCGGAGCCGAGTTTTTTCCAATTATAAAATTATTTAACGGAAAATATATCACTCCACCTAATACTATTAGTGAAGTAGACGATCAACAGGTGCTCATGGACATAAAAGGCGCCACAAACAAAGTGAAAGTGTATGAAAAAGTGAGGTAGTCGAATTTCGACAACGGGGCGATTCTTTTTTACATTAATTATCAAATTATGTGTTACATTGCTCCTTAATCTCGTTGGAAATTATTCCAAAATGCTAAAACTACCTCCAGTGTCGACTTAATTTTGACTATAAATATTCTCCGTTATATTCTCAACAGTTTGTAATGAAAATCTATTTGCTTTTTTATAATGGATAAATTTTAAATCTGAAAATATACGATCTGCAGTCGCAGAGTAAAGTAAATTAAAAATGAATGCAGTCAGCTCATTATGCATAGTTCATTTTTTTTATTTTTCTTTAAGGTTATTTGACCCCAAAACATTTCAATATTTTTGATCGATTTTCAAAAGATGCCACTGCATACAAACATATGTATGTATATATTTTCTCTTTTTCCTGTATAAAAATTTTTACTACGAAAATCTTTCGAAAATTTGCACAAACACGTATGTATCACTTTTGATAAATGGGCCAAAACGGCAACACTGGAAATCATTTGCTTACAGCGCATTTTGTTTTTACTTATACGGTGTTCACATGCGGAGATTTTCCAGGCAATTTTAAAGGCGATTAGTTGAATCAAAAGTTGGTTGCCCCCCAACTTCATTGGAAGCGATTAGTTGAAAGGCCGTTTACGCCAGGCGATTGTTGCTTTCTACTAAAAGTTGCCTGCAAAATCGCCTCATGCGAACACCGTATTAGACAGTCAGCCGAAGCAACTAGTTTAGAAAAATTTGCTGTTGCTGCAAGTAGGAATGTTGCGAATGTGGAATTTTAGACATATGCGGATGCGGATGCGGATGCGAATTCGAATGTCAAGTATTTTTAGGAAATAATTTATGTGAGTAAATTAGGTGAATTGGGTAAATAAAAAATGGAAATGTTAGTAATTTTTAATAATGCTTATGTATTTAATAATTGGAACATTGTATTTAATAAAAAGTAAGGTTGCTGCAACTAAAATATTGGTCCGATGCGTAAGCCAATAAAAGTCAACTCAAGAGCACAGATGGGCATTTGCTGTTATAGGAGGGCCAAGAATCCTCGCTGTCCCATAGGATGAAAAGTTTACCCTTACATTGACTAAATAAGGCGTATCAAAAGAATATTTCGTCATACAGGTACATAGCTCAGTTTTCTAGTAGCATATAATAAGACCATATATGTAAGGTATAACTAACCTCCGACAATTCAGTGGTTTTTGAGTTTAGTTCGAACAACGAAAACGGCTATCATTTCATGTATATAGGTATATATAGGACAGTCTATAACGAAACTCATAAAAATCAAAGCTCCAAACTTTGTGCAAAATTTAAAAAATTCTTCACAATTTTCACAAATTTTACCTTTCACCAAAAATTAAAAACAAAGTTAAAATAACTCAGTGGGATTTAGAAATCTAGGGGAAAATGGTTCCCAATCGAGTGATACTTGCCCGTTTACGTAACTGTATATAGATGCAGCCTTTCAAATAATTACCATGTCAAACTAAAGAATGTGCGGAAATGCTTTTTCATTTACGATACCTTGCGCATGCGTTTAGAATGATACGCAAGTTGGCAAATCGTCGAATTTCTATTCTTCTTAGAAGCAGAGGATATTGGCTTTAACAAGGTGTCGAATCCCACACTTTTTCCTAATGACAATAACATTTTTACAACAGTTTCTTTGCTCTCCTGAAAAGTATCTATTTTCACATTCGATAGTTTGACATGTTAGCGACGATATGTAGCTGTGTCGAATTTCAGGACGTTAGCGTAAGCGGTTCCAGAGATGAGCTATATGAGAAGTTCAGTTTGTATGGGAGGTGCCAGGCACTCTTTTCCAACGCCTACCACTTTTCGCCATAAGTAGAGGATTTGCAATTTATGCATCCGTGATAAGTTTCAGTTCCCCAGAGTAATCGGTTAAAGAGATAAATTGGTTTTTTACGTTTTAGTCTGTATAAGAATTTTAGTAATATCCCAACCCCAGTGCCACATACCGAGTAAATTTTTGGTCGGAATATTTATTTTCAGGGTGCTGGCATATGTTCCAAATATGAACCAAATCGGTGTAGCCGTTTATTCTTCTTTTTTTTGGCGCTGTAAGCCGTTTATTAGTTTAGTGAAATACAATGTACAGAAAACGATATAAGATTGTAAAAACGTGACTTCTTAGATTTAAAAATTTTTTGGCAGAAGCCACAAAAAGTTTTGATTTTTTTTTAGCGAAAAACCTTCCACACAGTAGTTCCAAAGAAGTGCGGTTGGTGATGATTGAACACATGAATTGAATGTCAATAAAACTAAATTTGTGGTTATTTCAAGTCGAAATTTTTAGAACAGTGCGACGCAAGCCTTGGGGGTGTACATGGTCCTCACGCAGTTCGCATAAATAGGATCCAACCAATTGCACGACACCTTCAGAGCCCTTTGCATCTGCGCAGGTATGGCGACTTTAATGGTTT
>NW_023474300.1:0-3517 GCF_013731165.1 Rhagoletis pomonella
TGTGGGATTCGGTAATTTTTTACATAAACTGGATTATCATCTTTCATACGTAGTTTTTGCTTGTAAAAATTATTAGTGGTAATGGGTTCTGATTCTAGTGAAAATATATCTATATATTCTGCACAAAGTGCATTAAGCTGTTGGGAAACGAATTTTGGAAAATTTTTATTTAATCTTTCTAATTTTTCTTTAGCATTATTTGCTGGTTCAGTTTTATTATTTATTATTGTGTAATCATCTAAGTTTTCTGTGTTAATTTTGAAATTTTGAATGGTTGCATTTTTGTCTGTTGTATTTATGACTCTAATAAAGGTTTGATTTGAATTTACTAAGGTATTTGCAATAAAAACACCTTCAGACAATTTTTGATGAGGTATCAATAATTCAGAATTGCCATTTTCAATATGGACTTGTCGGATTACTTCCGATCTTGCTGGGATTGTTATGCAATTAACAGTTGGTCTATTTGTCATTTGTATTATTATGTTTTCCGGGTAATCATATGGACGCAGTATCAGGCTGTCTCCATTTTTGCTATAATCTAAAATGCAATTATAATTTTTAATAAAATCAAGCCCCAAGATTCCATCGCAAGGAATTGGGAAATCATCTTCGACTATATGAAATTTATGATTAATAAGTAAGTAATCATCCTTTAAATCCGCCTTGACTGTTCCAATAGTACTAGTTAAACCTTGACCAATGCCCTTTAAATCGGTTTTTTGTGAATAATTAATAGTGACATTACTGTCAATTTGACCCTTTTTTATAATTGATATATCCGCTCCTGTATCGATCAGGAGGGTTGAAATTGAATTATTTAGAGTTGTTTTGGAGGATATGTAGCTGTTAAGGTGTAAATTGAAAACATATAGTTTTTTATTTATTGAGATGGAGTTTGCTGGTTTTCCTGTTGGTTAACATTTCTTATAGTCCTGGTACGATTAGAGCCTCGTGCTCCAAAATTTCGTCCTGACCTTTGGTTATTTGATCGATTATTATTATTATTATTGTTATAACTATTATTGTTATTAAAGTTATTAAAGCGTGATGGGTATGTACGCCTTTGGTTACCTCTATAATTGCCAGATTGATAACCTCTGCGGAAATTACCGCGAAAATAATTTTGTTGGCGTATGTGCAATAATGAATTAGGGTTACCTGTAATTTCTGTGCAACTATTTGTGAATTTCGATACAGCCTCGTTCATTGAGGTGAACGTTCCAGCTTGCATAATTGTTTTCACCTTATCATTGGAGCAATTCTTACACATGGCTTTCACAGCTGTTTGTGTAGCATACTTAGTTGCGAGGTCTGTTGTTAAGCCATCAGATATGTATGCTCCCTCTAGTGATTTCGTTAATTTTTCAATTTCTGCTGTGTACTGATTAGCAGTCTTACTGCGCTGTGGATGTTCAGGAGTTTTGCTGTTAAAACTTCTACTGACTCACCCTTTATTGCGTTTTTTAATTTTTGTTTAATTTCTTGTATTGTCGTCTCATTGCTTATGAAATTTCTGGCTTTTAGCTTTGTTTTTATCATAGACACTGCAATAGCCTCATGATTTTCTTTAATTTGTTCGAGGATATCAAGTGCATCTAGAAAACTTGGTAGGTTTTCGGGTTTGCCATCGAACTCGGGCAAAATCGAAGACGCAGTCTTGATGAATGCTACTGTTGTTTGCGTCATACTTGTTTCGGTTTGTGTATCTTGTTCTGCAATTTCGACAATATTTGTTTGTGTAGATATTTCTTCTTGCACAACAATCTCTTTTTGTTCTTCCTCGGTATCCGACGTACCTTCGAACAACCAAATGTCGAAATCGATCTCGATATGTTGTTTGTAAGAGGTTGGTATTTCAAATTCAACGTTATACCTGGATAACGAGGATACTAGTTTGTCTCTAACGCTTGAAAATACCTGGTAGGACTCCAATTGGTGAGCTTTTGTTAGGGTATTATTAACTCTACGTATGAGTTTTCCTATATTGTTTAGCGATGACAGTAGAACATTTAAATGTTTCTTTACTGTTTCAGTTTTAATTTTTATGTTCTGACATATGCACTTATAAGATTTTTCCGCGTTTATTTTATTTTCAGTGAGTTCCTTCGAAATTTCTTCCCACTTCTCCATTGAGAGAATGAATCAATAATAAAAAAAAATGTTTATTTAAACCTTATCCAGACCGTCAGCGCGGCTCTGGTATCTCTTTTTAAGAATTTTATTGTGGGTTGAGTAAAATTTCAGGAATAAACTTACTGCGTTGATAACAACGATAACTATAAGGTAAACTTTTATTGTATCCAAAGCTTCAGTGTGGTCTATTATCTGAACCGTGTTTACCACGTTAGCATTTGGATCACTGACCTTCGATTCTTTACCTCCCATTTTTTAGAACAAATTTGTAATAATCAGTAAAAATTTTTCTTATTCAAAATTTATCTATTTTGTTTTTTATTTTTTTTTTTTTAACAGCCAGGTTCAAAGCGTGCCTTTCGCATTGCTCTTGTTATGTCTTCTGTCAAAGTGGTTGGGGTGAGTACATCCTGCATTGTAGGCTCTCGGGTCATGCCAATATCTTTCCAGAGTTTCTTTAAAACCTCAAGCTCTTTTTCATAGTTGGGTTCCAAATTTGGTAAAACTTCATCCAAATTCCAATTAAGGGGGTTTTTGGAAAAATCTCTGGGCATCGTGGAATCAAGTATAAACAACAATTAAAAAAAAAAATCTTTTTTTTTTTATTTATTTAATTAAAAAAAAAGTCTCATTCAGAAAATTATAGTTTTCTTAATTGTGGCAAAATTTAGTGCCCTATATGTCAAAGCTATTTCTTTCTTCTTCCTGTATCGCTTTCCTCCTCGAGTTTGCTTTTTAGTTTTGAAAATGGGTGGAATCTTTGGTTCTTCCACCCGTCTTTGTAATTTGTTTCGCCGCCGATATTCCTCGATAGTTATCGGTTGCGGCCCTGTTTGTACAACTTCGGAGGTTTGAGGAACCTCCTCAGTTACTCTTGGAGGATCTTGATTTTCCCTCTCTGCCTCTAATGCGAACCTCTCCCATCTATCAAAAATGGAGTCAAACTCCTCCTGGGAGATTTCTTGCATGAGAACAAGGAGGGAGTGAAGAAGAAGAAAGGAAAAAAAAATTATATAATTTAAGGAAAGCCAAAAAAAAAATCTATTATGAAACTTAAAATCTTCCTTTTAAAAAAAAAAAATTTTTTATTAATTTGGTAAAAATAAAATTACTTATTAGTTACCCTAAGCAGGAATCTGCTACTTGGCCGGCGGTAAACGCCGAAGAGTTCTAAATATTAAAACTTATTCTATATATTTTTTTTTTACCATTACATAACTTATTGATAGCAGCTTATAATTGATCGAACCAATTGCATCCGTTCCTTTGGTTTGAATTAATTTTCCTCTGTTAACTGCAGATTTTAAATAGTTTTTGCGATCATTCTTTATGTTGTACTGATATATTTCCTGATAGTCAAAATTGATGATTTTTCGAGCAT
>NW_023474301.1:0-3517 GCF_013731165.1 Rhagoletis pomonella
CAAAGAACATCACATTTCATGTTGCTCAACATTGTATTATGTTATCAACATTAAATCCAACAGAATTTCTACATTCCGACTTGAACTTTTCTAAAGCTGTTAATATTTCGTCCGCGAATAGTTTCCACTTTCAGTTTGCACCTTCTCTATCTATCTAAGTTCTCTGAAGAAACCAACAGCAACAATGGACACACTGACAGCGTCATCATCTTCCCCAAGCGGTCAAAAGCAACATACATATGTTTGTATATATGAATATATGTTAGCCAAATCTTCAGTGACCACACGTCCCAATTGGTCTACTGGCTGCTTCTGCACCATCCACCAGTGGCGTGGTCAAGTGGGTGCACGACACATACATATACGTCACTCTACAACCCCCTCTGCCATTATAACTGTCACAATGCAACAGCATTCGTGGGGCCGAATGATTCCAACCCAGGATAAGGCATTCTCAGGCAGGGACCGAGAACGCATTCCGGTTTTGGTGTACTTCTGCATGAGAACAAAATGCAATGTCAAGAACAAAACGGGAACAAAGGTATTAAGAGCTGTTTGCACGGGAACAAAACGAGAATGAAAGATGCGGGAAGGTTTCCGTAAAATACAAAGTGCGGACAAAAGTACCGGAAATGTTTTCAAGAAGGACAGAATGAGAACGATACTTTCGGGCACGTTTCCAATCAGAACAAATTAGAAAGCTGGAGCAATTATCATTAGGGTAAACTGCCCATTTAAGGAAAACTTTTTATTTTCTGTGCAAGAAAAGTTTGTGTCTTAAGTCTCTCGTTGACTTAATTACCTTTCAGTTCTTTTTTGACTAACTTTGTTCCGGCTTCCATTCTTCGTTTCTTTCACGATCAGGAAGTTCCTGAGACTTTAGTTCCCAAATTGTTCTTCGAGAGGAAGTGTCATAGAAATTTGTTCCCGTTATATTCTTTTCATAACGTCCCGGACACTTTTGTTCCCATTTTGTTCTCTTAGAAATGCTTCCGAAAGTATTTTTCGCTTTGTCCGCTTTTTTTGGAAAGTCTGAATAAAATGGCATTTGGAAGGTCGCTAGAGGGTTAAAATGTTGTAGAAAAATATTCGCCGGAAAATTTTACAAGGGCTATTCTCTGGAAAAATCTTTTAATAAAGAAAATAAAAGTAGAAAAAATGTGTTATTGAAATATGCAACAACTTTTATATGCTCTCTTTTGATAGAACTGGTCTTCGCATGGCGGTTGAAATTCAACATTAAAATTAAAAAGAGTTGAGGTGAGTTAAAGTGAAGCGAATTGGAGCGAAGTGAGTTCAGGAGAGGTGAGGTGAGTTGAGATGAGGTGAGGCGATTTGAAATGAGCTGTGATGAGTTGAGGTGAATTCCGTTGAACAATATAACATAACAAAACATAACATAACATAATACGGCATAACAAAACATAACATAACATAATATGGCATAACATAACATAACATAACAATATAACATAACAAAACATAACATAACATAATATGGCATAACATACCACAAGATAACATAGCATTAGACGAAACATAACGTTACATTACATAGCATAACATAATATAGTACAGCATAACATAACATGACGTAACTTAACATAACATAACATAATATTACATAACATAATATATCTCATTATTCAGTTTTATGCTAGTACTTCAACCAAATTTGGGTGTCAAATATAGTGCGTAAAATTTTTTTAAATCGTCTAATGCATTGGAAACGTTGAATACGTGAATATACGCAGTTTGGTGACACAATGATTCGATCAATCAAATCGCTATGCATTTTTGGTAGATCACGGGAATTGAGCCCAAGGCTGATAGAGTGGCTCTACCGTATGATGGTCTGTCCGA
The DNA here is from genome assembly GCF_013731165.1 of Rhagoletis pomonella. NCBI lineage: Eukaryota > Metazoa > Arthropoda > Insecta > Diptera > Tephritidae > Rhagoletis > Rhagoletis pomonella. The sequence continues at coordinate 1,864 of NW_023474301.1, forward strand.
TTTTGTCCTATGCATCCGTAGCATGGTGACAGAAGACACTGCAAACAATTGCCATACTTCGTCTTAACAGACTGCAAAGAGCGTGCAGCGGCTGTACAGTCGCTTCTGGCATGGACTCTTCTCCATATTTTTTATACAGGAAACAACAGCTACGTTAGAGCTACGTCTTCGAGAATCTAACGACCGGCTTTTCAGCAAGAAGCTTCATGGATGCATTCTTGGGAAGATACCAGGGTTGGAAATATGCGGAATCTCTGATTCCATGACTAAAGGGGTCTCGTTTGGCAGAAAGTTCCAAGTGATAATCCCCGATCGCAAAGATTAGCCCCCTGAACTTGATCCCAGATACGTATACTGGGACACAGACAGTTGCAATATGAAAGACAGAGCAGGTGTACCAAACCTGCAATTGCCATGGGAAAACGGCTCACGGTGTTTTAGGCTGAAATAGTCGCAATTTTAAACCTTTTATCTTTTCCGATAGCCAAGCAGCCATCCGGGTCCTTTCAAGCAGGACTAAGAAAGCCAAGCTGGTTAGAGACTGCTTTGACACTTTGCTGGGTGCAAGTTAATTGTGGAATCGAAGGCAATTAGGCAATTGGCACTGTGGTCTCAGTTGGTCCTCTACGACAGCCATAATTACTGAGTGGGGATACTCTCAATGCGTTTAGTACTGAATTCATGGAATGTCATGAAAGAAGTAATACAAGGCTTGTTGGAGAAACAACGTTCTAGCAACTAGGGTGATTCTGTTTCAAAAATGCTACAATAATTTCCGAAATTGGTGAAATAAGGATGCCCTTTCAGGGCTAATAAATCTAGGCATATTGCAGAAGGTTGTAATATGAGGTAAACTTGTGCGTTTTTTCTTAATTTTTTGGACTGTGTTAGGAGAGAATGCATGTATGTAGGTATTCTCTAATGAAGTTCCGTCATCTCCTGTCACACTTAGTTCGAATATAACATTATCAACCAAAACCAGCTAAAATTTTTTGTAATTTGGCACAGTTCAGGCTTTAGCTGGGTTACCCTAGCACAGCCTACTAAAAGATGTACTTATTTATTTTATAATTTTATTTCACGAGCTTTCACCTGCTAACGAATGGAATCTATTTAAGATAACCTTAGATTAACAATGTCTGCTATCCTATCTTCACCACAAATCTGTGCAAATATTTCTATGGCGTACATGCCTAAATCTTCATATAAAACATGAAAAAAAGTTAAATTGTTTATGCATTCAAACATGTGCTGCGGCCACAAGGTACACAAAAACAACAAAAAGTCTGTTGGAGACCAAAACCAATATTACAATAGAAATATTTAGTAAAAAATTTTTTTTAAATTTGTACACAAGTACTCGCGCATATATGTACACATGTATACATATATTTATATTTGTGTATGTAGATGCATGGATTTCGTAAGTATTTATTTACATTCACAGATAAAAGATGTTGTTGTGTAGTTCAGGTGCCATTTCAGAAATGTCGCACGCGTTATCTCGGTTAACAAAGCAAACTTGTAGAAAATATTTATGTACTTACATATATATGTACAATTGCTCTTAAAAGTTTCGGACGACATTAGGCTAAACCTTGATAGAAACTATGTAACATTCCTAACCCTTCTCGACCATTCGAAAGCTTTTGAT
>NW_023474302.1:0-3517 GCF_013731165.1 Rhagoletis pomonella
AGGTGAGTGAGTTGGTGGAAAGATACGATTTTTTTCTGTATTTTTTTAATCTATTTATAGCTTTATTTGTAAATTTCCGTTTTTATATAATTTAACAAAAAGAAAAACACTCTTTATCCCACTTATAACTTATGTAGACTTACAGCCCGATTCTGTGCACTTCATAAATTGAAAATCTTTATTATTTGTCAATTTTTTATTATTTATCAAGAATTGGTATTCTAGCACAGAAATCAAAAGCTCTTTTCTTGATAACTTATCAAGATTGAAAATGCTATTGACAAATTGAAATTTCATGTGAAATGTATAAATTTTGTATTTTGTATATTAATAAATTTGTTTTTAACAATTAAATACTCCTTGTGCCGGCATTTGAACCTGCTACACACGGAATTATAGTCGACATCTCTACCCACTCGGCTACGGCAGTCAAAAGCTTTTTTGCTTTTAAATTCATATTTTTCATATGTGACAATGAAATCAGTTCCACTAATGTGGAAATCGTAGAGCTTTTTGTTTTATAAATATTGACACAGAATTCGAAGGAAGCTTTTACTTGATAAAAATCTTGATAAAATTTCTTTAAAAAAATTTATCAAGAAAACACAAAATTGGGCGGTTAACCTGACAATTTAGCAAAATGATACTGAATCAATCTAAATGGCATTAAAATTTCATACTAATGATGACCATTACGGCGGGTCAGTTTGTATGGCAGATTTTTCGACTATGCGAGTATAGCACGGAAGTATTCTACGTGTAATTCTAAGCAAATTTGACGAATAATCCACGTGTCTAGAATCAATTTGAAGTTTGCGAAATTGCGAAAATAGGTTTCTCAACATTTTGCTGTAAACAAGCAATTTTGCTTAAAAACAAGCTATAAGGGGTTTTTGGTATGAGGGATACATTTCTGCACTTATCTTTTCTACTCCACATTGGTTTCTAACCCGCCCTAATGACCATACATCAGAACCATCGATTGTGTTCTGTTATTAGTCCTATCTCTCAATACTTCTCGGTGTGAGCCTTGATGTAGAGAACAAAGGTAGCGACCATCCCGTAGCGCTATTCCACTCTCAGTGAATTTGACAGAATCGCTGTTTGTACGACGTCACACTTGTGCAACTTGTTTACTTTTTTTTTCAAAAAAATTTCGTCTTCTTACTTTCTTGCCCGCGTTTTGACATTTCTCCCCCACAACTGCACCAGTGTTACGTCATACAGAAGTTATTCTCAAAAATCCTCTCTGATGGCTCAATCCTGTATTCTATCATTCTTAGGTGTGAGTCTTATTCATGACATCCTTCATGCACCTAACAGTTCACGATATACTAGGCCCTTTGACTAGCTGGTTCCAGTCAAAATTGAACCTCAAAATAACCGCAGCGCGGTAATACAACAGCCTTGAAACGTGCCCGGTATACACATTAGTTAAATCTTGCAACTGAGTTAAGCTTTAACTTACATTTCTGGTATGTTTTTAAAGAAGGGCGAGCGGTTTCTGAGGCCTTAGAGAAACGCGGTTGTTACCACCGGTCTTGATATGGACGCCCTACTTATAGTATTATCGGTTGAAAGATCGTTGTTTGAAATCGCCCTGCCGCTCCAGCTCCAATTTCAGTGTTCGAGCTGTCGGCATAAAAATGTTTCTCTCCTTTGTAATTTTTTTGGGAAAGCTAACGACGTTCTTTCTTTATAGGTATAAGACTGTCAATAAGGGCCAAAAATAAATACTTCTATTCCAGCAACCTTTTAAAAGACTATGTGCACATAACTCTTATCTTCCATCCACAGATTAAAAGTAACATCGTTTTCATTGCATACTATAGGATGACTAAATTAAGGGGTAGCAAAGCCAACAAAGCGTGTCGTTGTACTCATGGCGCCCGTGCTGCCCTTCCAAACACTAATTTATAGCCCGTTTAATATAAACCATGGTTCTATGCCATTTAACTCGTAATACGATAGAATACGTGACGATGGGTCTGGCGTTCCCACAATCGAAACAGCCCAGATGTACAAACATCTGCCCAAGGACTATCGCTCCGGCAGCATTCTCCAAAAACTCTTTGGTGAATTTGTATGGTATTACAACAGCAACCACACTCGATTTGACTTAAGCTATGTCTCAGAGCCCAAGCCTTACTAAAAGTTCTCCGAACTGTTCGAAAACTTTCTGCTCAGCTTAAGTTGTCCATGTCGGCGTCATATTTAGCTGTATCCCTAGATATTTTATTTCCGCGAAAAGATTTAGGCCTACACCTTCCTTCCGCGAAAACAATACAAGGCTTGGCTTGTTGGAATTGACAGAAAGTTCCTGCGGCACTCATCAATCTTAGTCAGAATCAGCGTTGCCGTTTTGGTAATTTTAGTGGCAAAATTAGTAATTTATTTTTCAATTTGGTAACTTTTTCGATTCGTTGTTATATGTTTGTTAAGCAGAGTAGATCCTAACCTCAATACAGGCCCGTTCTGATTTCACATTAAGAAGCGGTCCGTTAGAGTCTTCATAGGGAATGAAGTGGCTATTGCTTTACGTACCCTGTCTTTTTCCCGAAGGTTTTGGGTGCTCGTACCTTTGCTTGCCAATTCATCAGCTTACAAATATCAATATCTCGGAGAACTGGCACCCATATGAGTAGAGTTTTCTGTGTCTGGATACAAACCTACCGGAAACATTTTTCTGATCAAAGTGAAAGTGAGTCAAAAGTAGCGTTCTCAACATCAGCAAATACTCCCATTGTGCACTCTCCTACTTCTATGTAGTCGTACTTCGAACATTAATGTTAAAAAATCATGTTGAGTTTATTCACAGTACTTTCCGCTCTAGTATGCATGTTGGTAATTGTTAAGGGAACTATCCGCTATACCGTGGACTCCAGGCTCTTCAGCAATGAAGGATACCAGACGGATTGGTCCGGTTGAGAATGAATATCACCCTAACTTTCCTTCAAAGGCTGGGAATATGGCCGAATTTCAAAACTCATATTCGAACTCTTATTAGATTGTCTCCTCCATACTTTAACATCTTCGGATACATACCACGCGGTTGAGTTCAAGAAGTCTTTCAGAGTTCCTCCTGGAAGGAGTTATGAATTTCTTTGATTGCCTCATTCCTGTCGACTTCCGCCAGTGGGCAGCAATCTGATATTCTTCCCAACTCCTAAGCAGTTCTACTGTGTATCCTTTAGATGTGCCGCAGAGAGGCTCGACATTTGATTTCCACATTTTCCGAGACAGTCACCCCTTTAGTTGTTTGCAAACCCTTCATTATCACAGCTTCACTCTGTTATGGTCTACTTAGCTTTTCAGAAGAGTTTTACAACTGTCCACAAGCCTTGATGTCGTTCAAGGCCCTCAGTGCTGACTGACCCCGAGACAAAGATTAGGGAAAAGATGAAGGCGAAGATAGGCAGATGAAAATGAAGATTAAGGAAGAAACTGAAGATCATGACAAAGATTAAGACGAAGATGAAGATGAAGATGAAGATGAAGATGAAGATGAAGATGAAGA
>NW_023474303.1:0-3517 GCF_013731165.1 Rhagoletis pomonella
GCAACAAAACTGGAACGCGAGCACAAAAGGTCGATGGACACACTCCCGGAGTTTCCGATCCATGTTCCCGAAGTCATTACTTTGTGTGTGTGGCAGGCGGAAAGCTCTTGTTTTCGCTCCGCACTGAGGACAAGCTGTTGATCATGGTCGGAAAGGCCGAGTTTCCGATCCATGCTCGTATTGTCTTACGCGGTTGCGAAAATATATGAGGCCCGGTACAGTTGTACTAAGCAGTCATAGATATTGTGTAATTTATCGTTCCCGGTTAAAGATATTACTTTATTTAGTTACACAAAACCGATTCACGTTTACGTTTACCTCATAAACTGAACAGAAATACAGTTCACCAGCTGGACGATAAGGTGCAATGTAAGGGTTCTCATGTTATTTATTCAAAATCTCAAGTAAGGTTTTCTTAATGGTAAAATGTGAGTCGGAGGTGTCAAAATAGTCGTAATGCTTATTAAAGTCCTGGCATAGGCAACGAAAAGCATCATGCATTTCAAAATTTATTCTACAAATAGTTAACTCAATGGGCTTGTAATGTCTAGAAGGTCTAGAAGGAATACAAAACGTGATCTGGTTCAGTAGAAAGGGACTATTTACCATCCCGTTCAAGATCTTACTCATGAACAAAACCCCGAGCATCTCTCTACGGCTGGGCAGCGTTGGCAAATTTATGAGCTTCAAGCGGCTTTTGTACGGTGGGAGATTTAATGTCGAATCCCAAGGCAAATTATTTAATGCGAATAATAAGAATTGTTTCTGTACCGACTCGAGTCTGTCAGAGTGCGTTTGATATCTAGGGTTCCATACGACGGACCCGTATTCTAAGATCGGCCTGACTAGGGAGGTGAAGAGCGCTTTAGTGACATAAGGATCTCTGAATTCTTTAGCCCAACGTTTGATGAAAGCCAAGACGCCCTTGGCTCTATTAACTCAAGAGTTTACATCGGACTTGAATTCAAGCTTAGAGTCCATGGTTACGCCTAGATCGATGAAATTAGTTACCTGATCAACACTATGTTCACAAATGCGGTAGCTATATGATTGAAAGGGTTTTCTAGAGAAACACATAAATTTACACTTTTGCAAGTTAAGTGACATAGAATTTACTTCGCACCATTTAAACACATTACTAAGGTCCACCTGTAATTGTTTCCTGTCTCCTGGGGCACCAATGAACTTAAATAACTTAACGTCGTCTGCGTACATTAACCAATTGAGCAATTCGAATAAACAGAAGGTGACCAAGGTGGCTACCTTGAGGTACACCTGACGTCACATGAATTACACGAGATGAACATTTTTTAAAGATGACCCTCTGTTTCCTGCCAATTAAATATGAAAAAGAAAACCAGCGCAGCAGGATTGGAGGGAAACCAATTTTATCAAGTTTGTATATTAGAGTTGAATGAGATACTTTATCAAAAGCCTTGCTGAAATCGGTGTAAATGACGTCAGTTTGATAATTACTTTTGAAACCATGGTTCATATTTGTAGTGAATTCAAGAAGGTTTGATACAGTTGATTTACCTTTACAAAAGCCGTGTTGTGATACATCGATAACGGGTGTTATGGAATAAGATAGTTCTTCCGTAGCGATTTCTTCAAATAATTTAGGAATGGCACACAGCTTAGCGATTCCCCTATAATTCGCAATATTCGACCTGCTTCCATTTTTATAAAGCGGCAAGATATACGACTCCTTCCACAAAGAGGGGAAAACTCCTTGCTTTAGAGAAGCATTGAAGATGTTTGTTAATGGCTTATATAGATAATCAGCACAACTTATTAGGACACAGGAGGGAATACCATCCGGGCCACTTAGAAAAGAATTTTTTAAACTATTCAAATGAAGAACATTGTCAGCGGAGATTGAAGGAATACGGATGTGGTCAAACTGTGGGAGTGGAAAAGGATAGCTAGAAGTTTTTTCATTTGGCTCGACAGAATAGTTCGAATCAAAATAATTTGCAAACATATCAGCAATGATATCATCATCACTAGAAATAACATCATATAATTTCAGTGTTGAGGGAAACCCATTTATTTTACGTTTTGAGTTAACAAAATGATAAAATGACTTGGGATTAGAAACGATGTTAATGCGAGTTTTATTAATGTAATTCCTGTAACATTTTCTTTTTAAGGCATTGTATTTATGACGAAGGATGGAGTACGCGGCGCACAGTGTTTCGACTATATCGAGGAAGGTAGAAAAAAGTCATGGTGACAGTTGTTAAAAAAAACCGGTTGGACTTAAAAAGAGAAAAGTAAAAGTCATAAATACCAAATTTTACATTATTTACTCACCCCCCTTCTCAAGAATGAAATGTATCAAAGAAGTACGGTAATCGGCGCGATACCGACTAATCAGTTTAGTTGCCTTTGGCGATTAACCCATTAAAAAAAGTGTTTATTTTTCAACTGAAATCAATTACATAAATGTCGTGGAATATTCAGGTGGAGGTGTTTATCATTTATTTGGTACTTTCCTATTTTCTTACCAAAAAATTTACTTTGAAATGTAGATGCTAAATATTATTAGTAAAAAAAAGTGTGAGTACCGGTCCGTCAGGTCTTGAAATTAGACGAATGTTGTAGAGAATTTTATGTAGTTTTCGAATATATAATTTGATTTTTGCTCGCGACTTTGCAAATATATATAATTTTTGATTTTCTAAATTTTTGATTTTCAGCTTCTTTTTGCATAATTTTGCGAAAAGAATTTTTCGAACAATGAAAAAATTTCATCAAATATTGGGAAAAAAGCGACTATTTATACCTAAATCATTTTATAGTATAACCTTTGTTTTCTGAGAGTGGAAAGCAGGAAACAAAAATTAACCAAAATTCCATCACATTTAATGACTGGGCCCACTTTTTTTGTGAGTGTTGGACGTTATAGTGATCTAATCTTCCCAATATTTTATATCTAGTTTTTTATAATAAAATCAGTTTCAGGAAAATAACATGAATCGTAGGATGGTGCCAAGGACAACTCAAGTGGTGGGTGATAAGGGTCTATAGGTATAACTAAAGGATCGCCGCGTATTATAGTGCATTTATCAGTATCATCAATAAACGCAAGATCGGAAAGTTCGTTAAGAAATTGGTCAAGTACATCCCGAGAAGAATTTGGCACCAGAATTCCATCCACCGAATCCCAGGAAACACACGCTAGATTGAAATCACCCAACACAACAATCGAATCGGAGGGCTTGACCATGGCAAATAAAGAGAGCAATAATGAAGAATGTTTGAAGTAAACCGAAGGGTTAGAGTTTGGTGGAATATAAATTGCAACAAGAAAAACACTACTTGAGGCGCACCGTATTCTAACATAGAGGAATTTAACATCATCTGAACCTGTGAACACAACTTTTTCAGAGGAAAAGTCGGTCTCAACATCATTTGAACCTTTTTTATCTAAGCGATCATTTCTAAATATTTCATACTTACTACACAAAACCAAAATTTCATAATTTAAATCAAAAGACTTTAAGTACAGCTC
>NW_023474304.1:0-3516 GCF_013731165.1 Rhagoletis pomonella
CAACAATGGCGACCTAGTGACCGATGTCCAGAATATACTTAAATTGTGGAGGGAACACTTTTATAACCTACTGAATGGTAGCAGCGCTGAAAGTAGTGAAGAAAACGGACCCGAGTCCCCAGTCGATGATGACGGAAAAGCTGTCCCACCGCCTGACTATGACGAGGTACGAATAGCGATTACGCGGCTGAAAAAGAATAAAGCTGCTGGAGCTGACGGCCTGCCAGCCGAGCTATTCAAGTACGGCGGCGAGGAGCTGATGAGGTGCATGCATCAGCTCGTATGCAGAATATGGTTAGATGAACGCATGCCCGACGACTGGAATTTAAGTGTGCTGTGCCCAATCCACAAGAAAGTCGACCCCGCCAACTACGCGCCAACTACCGCGGAATCAGCCTTCTAAGCATAGGTTATAAGGTATTATTTATTTATTTATTTATTTATTTATTTTAGTCTACAGAAAAATGTTTTCTTACAGACAGTTGAGATAAAAAGATTTAGAATATTTAAGTATGTGTGATACATTACAGAGTGAAATAATTATAAATATTAACTTGTAAAGATAACAATGATATTCAATAGCAATTTGGGTAGCTGGCGAGGCCTTGTCTCCAGTCTACTTTTGTGTGCGGCGGGCGGAAAGACCTAGTTTCCGCTCCGCCCTGTTTACAGGCCGTTGATCATGGTCGGAAAGGCCGAGCTTCCGATCCATGTTCCCGTAGTCGTTACTTTGTAAGTGAGGCAGGCGGAAAGTCCTAGTTTCCGCTCCACGCTATAGACGAACTGTTGGGCGAGGTCGGAAAGGCCGAGTTTCCGATCCCTGCTCCTATTGTCCTACGCGGTCGCGGAAATATACGAAGCCGTTACAATTGTACTAAGCAGTCATAGATATTGTGTAATTTTTCCGTTCACGGTTGCAGATATTAGTTTATTTAGTTAACTTGTTGAGCAATGTTTTCTTTATTACAAAAAGCGATTCAGATATGTCGATGCAATCATAATGCTTGTTAAAATCTTGGCATAAACACCGAAAAGCATCATGCATTTCAAAGTTTGATTTACAAATACTCAACACAATAGGTTTAAAATGTCTCGTGGGTCTTGTAGGAATACAAAAATTTATCTCACTCAGTAAAAAGGGACTACTGACCATCCCGTTCATTAATTTAATTAAAAAAAGAACACCAAGCATCTCTCTACGACTCTGAAGCGTCGGCAAATCTATAAGCTTCAGGCGATCCTTGTAGGGTGGGAGATTTTTAGACGAGTCCCAACATAAATTTTTGAGGGCAAATAACAGGAACTGTTTCTGCACTGATTCGAGCCTGTCACTATGAATTTGATAGCTAGGATTCCATACTATAGATGCATACTCCAAAATCGGTCTAACTAGAGAGGTAAAGAGAACTTTAGTGACATAAGGATCGTTGAACTCCTTGGCCCAGCGCTTAAGAAAAGCCAACAATCCTCTAGCCCTAATCACGCAAGAGTTTATGTGAGACTTGAATTCTAGTTTCGGATCCATAGTTACACCAAGGTCAATGAAATTGGTCACTTGCTCAACATTGTGGTCAGATATCATATACGAATTTGGATAGAACGATTTTCTAGAGAAGGTCATGAATTTACACTTTTTCAAATTTAGTGACATGGAATTTGCTTCACACCATTCGAAAATGCAGGTTAGGTCAGCTTGCAAATGCTCCCTATCTTCTGCAGTACTAATGTACTTAAAGAGCTTAACATCATCAGCGTACATTAAGCATTTCGAGTAATTCAACACCTTAGGAAGGTCATTTATAAATAAAATAAACAAGACGGGACCAATATGGCTGCCCTGAGGTACGCCGGATGTGACATGTATTGGCCGGGAGGTACAATTTTTAAAAATTACTCTTTGTTTCCTATCCACTAAGTAAGAAGAAAGCCAGCTGAGAAGAATAGGAGGGAAGCCAATTCGATCAAGTTTATATATAAGGGTTGAATGAGATACCTTGTCAAATGCCTTGCTGAAATCAGTGTAAATCACGTCCGTTCGAAGATTGTTTTTAAACCCATTAGACACATAAGTAGTGAATTCAAGAAGATTGGATACAGTTGATTTACCTTTGCAAAAACCGTGTTGCGATAGATCAATAGCAGAAGTAATAGAGTGAGATAGTTCTTCCGTAACGATTGCCTCAAAAACTTTAGCAATAGCACAAAGCTTCGCAATTCCTCTATAGTTTACGATGTTAGTCCTACTTCCATTTTTATAAAGTGGCAAGATAAACGAATCCTTCCAGGAAGATGGGAAGACACCCTGTTTTAGGGAAGCATTAAAAATATTTGCCAGAGGCTTATACAAATACTCTGCACAACTTTTAAGAACACTTGTGGGTATACCGTCTGGGCCAGCTGTATATGAAATTTTCAAACAATTCAAATGAATGAGGACGTCCGCAGCAGATATCGATGGAATTCGGATACAATCAAATGATGGCAGATCGAATGGGTAGCTAGATAGATTCGAATTCAGTTGGGAAGATGTAGAACTGGCAGAGTAGTTTGACTCGAAGAAACCAGCAAACATATCGGCAATAATATTTTCGTCACTGGAAACTAAGTCATTTAACTTCAATGTTGAGGGATAACCGTTAGTCTTACGCTTTGTGTTCACAAATGCGTAAAACGATTTGGGATTAGAAACTATATTGAGTCGAACCCTGTTAATATAATTATTGTAACACTTTTTGTTCAATACATTGTATTTATGCCTAAGAATGGAGTACGCGGAGTAGTGAGAAGACAAGCCAGATTTTTTAAAAAGTTTAAATGCTTTGGATTTTTGATTTTTTAAGCGTTTCAATTCGCCAGTAAACCACTGAGCGTTAGACGTTACGTTAGCTTCCTTAACAAGAGGAATGATTTTACTGAAAATGTGGCGTAAGGAATTGCTAAAATGTAAGGCACTATCTTCAGCATTCCCATCATACTGGGGCCAAGTTATCTTCGATATCTCTAACCTAAGTTTGTTATAATCTGCTGTTTTAAATGAGTAACGCTCCGCCCTTGATTTTTTACTGATAAAGCAACATGAGTTGCGTGAATTCATCAAGGACAATTCTAGTGGTGGGTGGTGAGAATCAACAGGGGTAATCAAAGCATAGCTAGGGGCTATTGTGACGTTGGAAACATCGTCCACAAAAACTAAATCCAGACATTTACCTAAGTTATTACTAACAGAGTTGATCTGGTAAAGACTAAGATCTGACAGATCGTTCAAAAATTGATTGAAGAGATCACGAGAGGAATTTGGTACTAGAATACCATCTATTAGATCCCAAGAAACACCCGCAAGATTGAAGTCACCCAGGACAATAACAGTATCGGAGGGCTTCACCATGGCATGTAGAGAGAGCAGTAAGGAGGAGTGTTTTAAATAAACAGAAAGGCTCGAGTTAGGTGGTATATAAGCAGCAACAAGATAAACGCTAATAGAATGATATCTTATTCGAACGCAGAGGAATTCAACTT
>NW_023474305.1:0-3516 GCF_013731165.1 Rhagoletis pomonella
GCACAGTTTTCTGTAATCCGGTTCTTTTATTTAAAGGTTATTTATACAATTGAAGAGAAATTTTTTTAGAAAAAAACTGGAAATCCACTTAAGTTTTTCGATATAACTTTGGTAAGTGTTACTCGATCGGTGCGAAATAATTAACAAATTGAAGGCGAGACTTAATGTTACTGATTTTTGATAATAATATGACTAAAATAGTTCAGATTATAAACAAATTATTTAAAATAGAAAAAATCTTGAACAAAATGTTTTATCATTTTCTTATATTTGCAATTTTTATATTGTATGCATAAACATAAGTAAACCAATTAGTGTGTCTAGAAGTTGTGCCTGTTCAGTGTTTCCATACTAATTTGCATAAACAAAATTTTTCCGCGATGATGGAAAATAATGGCTATTCTATTAGAGCTACCAAATTGTTCCTAAATTTGCAAAAAATCGCAAACTATAGCTAATATTAAAAAAGGATTAGAATATTTGGAACTAGCGATCTAAATGCACGCCAGCAATATTAATATTGTTCTTTACATCTTTTGACTATAGGCCAGTGCAATTATCAAGAGAACAATTAAAATTTTGAAAATAGATGAGTTTGAGATTAACGATAAGATAAAAGGCTGGGCGAAATGATACTTGACTTTATCTTTTGCGTTAAAGGATTCATTATCTAATAATATGCACCAAAATTTTTGGCTAAACCCAGCTTTTTTAACAAGAATTGGTCTTATTCGATAAGTGTGCTGTGGGTCACTTGGCGGTCGATGCGTGGGCTCTTACAATTAAAATGAAAGACTAATATTTCGCAGGCTTGTTGTTGACTTCATGATATAATATATTTTCACTATTACCAAGGGATTTGAGAAAAATTAGATTTTCGACCCGCCCTAGTATTTACATTTACATACTATTGAAATTAGATTTTTCCGGATTTCGAACATTGCCCAACCATTCGATTATTCGATTCTAGATTAGGTGGTGCAAATTCGATTTAATTCGAGATTTTTCGAATTTTCCAAATTTGTTTGAAGTGAAACTTCTTAATCGAGTTCGGATATATTTGCGTTAAAATTTAACACCAAGTCATAAGATCTGTATCGTTCGTTCGATTTTCAAGAATGAGGTGAAAGGTGAAAGGGCTTGCCCTGTAGATGTGCAATATGGTTATAGTCAAGGCGAATTTATATAAGCTGGTGTTACTGGATCAGCTGGTTTTGTGTATGTGTTTCGCCTCGCGGCTTTTAATGTCAAATTGAAAAATTTTGTTTGAATTTCCACACACACTATTATAGATTTTGACAGTTTGTGCCGCCAACGCAAAAACAAAATACATGTAAATTTTTGTTTTTGTACTCCGGCTATCACCTTATATTAATTCGCCTTGGTTTTAAATTTTTGACACATGGTAGAAAATCGAATTAAATTTATTTAATAAGTTAAGTGAATTACCCCAATATGGGTATCAATCGAAATGGTTTTGAATAAACTTTATTTTTAAGCTACATGTAGGAGGGTTGCCACCCGTTTGAAAAGTCGAATTTAGTTAGAGAAGTGTTGTGTTTAAAATACTATACAACAATTTAAATATATTTGAGGTGTTTGAAGAGAGTTGCCACCTGTATAAAAATTTCAACTAAAATTACACTGTGCGACAGCCGAAACCAGTCCGGACTTTGTTAACATTTTCTGAAAGTATACCCATCCAGTAGTAAAACGCTCGATGGATTTGCAAAAGTTTTAATGTCTCGGCCTAAGTAGTTTTCACAAAGTCGAAAAATGGTTAAAATAAAGGTATTAGCGCAATTAAAGTTGAAGACATATATAATAAAATTTTATGGGAAATATTTTCGTAGAACATTTTAACCCATTTGACCCTTACTTCAAGAAATCGGGCAAACAGCAAATTTGAAAGGTTGCTAGAGAATTGATATATGTATTCTAGAGAATAATTCCAAGGAATGAAACCGATTCAAAATAACGTTCGGGTTTGGGTTTCGGTTTTGCCAAGTGTTTCGGTTTCGGTTTTGGTTTCGTTCTTCAAAATTTATTTCGGTTTTGGTTTCGGTTTCGTTCCGGTTTCGGTTTTTCACAGAAATTTTGTTGATATTATTTAAACAACAATGTCTTAAACGTTGAGGAAAGAAAATCGAAAATTACAGTTCACTGATAATATCAACACTAGGTTCTTTCCCTAACAATCCGGACCGGATTTGGTAATTAGAGAATAAGAGAAACATTTTCTTTCAAAAATGGAACAAAGTTCAGAAGTACGGAAACGCAAAAACCCACATTTCGTGCCCACAAGTCGAGCAACAGCTGATTCACGTTGTTCTTGTTTTTGTCACTTATACCATGTTCTGACCGATATCGGAAACATGTTTTCGTTGCTAAAACTGGTTTTCGACCTGAAACTTGTGTTTTCGTCCATATAAAATCTGTTAAACGAAAACCAGTTTTCGCTGAAAACTACTTGAAAACTCACTTTCCACTCATTCCAATCGGTGTCTTCACTAGTTTTTTTCGATTATTTATCGAAGCGGAAGTCATATTTTATCATCTTTAATACGCCATTTCGGATTTATTGTTAATTGCCTGGCCAAAGCAAAATAAGAATGAAAGTTAAAGGTTGTAAATGAAAAGAAAATGAAGGAAAAATGTTTTGGTTGTCGGTCAGAACATGGTATTAAATGCAAACACTTGGAAATTGAATTTTGGTTTCACAAATTTGATTTTAAGTACATAGATTGAAAATACATCAACAGGCCATTCACTTTTCCTTAAAAGCACCAAGTAAATTCAGGCAACATGTAAACACAATACAGCTGATATGCACTTTGACACTTTATCCATTTTTACTCGGAGAAAAATTCCGGGCTGTTTCGGGCAGGAAGAAGAATACACTTACGATCGAATACGCTCGAATTTTCGCTCTCTATTACCCATTTTGTTGAGTACAGGAATGATTTCTGGGCTATTTTGGGCACACGCGGGATCTCGCTTTGCGTACGGGAAAGAAACTACTTAAATATAATTAATCGATTATCGATTCACAACAACAAAGTCATCAGCAGATTTTTGCGAAAAGTTACCTTGCCATACTTATTAACTACTTAACAAGAATTTTAGCAAAATGTTGCTGATTTTGGTTAAATAAATCATTTATTTCAAAGAAATTTTTATTTATTATTTTTGTAAATTTCTGGAAACCGATTGAAACCTGTGATTGAAATGGTTTCGGTATCGTTCCTTTTCAGGTCAAGATAACGGTTACGGTTTCGGTTTCGGTTTTGAAAAACGAAACGGTTTTAAACGGTTACGGTTTCGGTTTGGGTTTCGGTTTCATTCCTTGAATAATTCTTTAAATTTTACTAGGGATCTTCTCAGGCAAAAGCTTCATGCCACCAACGTTTAAGTCTTTAAAAATTTAAAATAAAAAACCAACAAAAAAACTTTTTTTACAAATTTTTTTTTTTAATTGAGTTTGGCTGTTATTCCTTCTTGGCATAGATTTTTTTT
>NW_023474306.1:0-3516 GCF_013731165.1 Rhagoletis pomonella
GCTGCATCGATGCGTCCCCGTACTCGGAGGATTTGGTGATCATCTATCAGAGCTGTGTAATGATTGAATCAATTGAGTGTGCATTCTCATTTTTTTCGTTTCAAAAATGTGATTGTTTGATTTAAAAAATTTAACAACCACTCTTGAGATTGGTTACAAATTGTAAACACAAAATATGTAGTGTGTTCAAGAACGATAGAATACAAGATTGCGCCAATCAAGCTGAGAGCAACTGGCCATGACGTCAATAAATACCAGAATGAGAAAGCAAGACGAACTCGACAAGAAAAAGAGGAAGCATCGAACAAAAGGCAGTATTGCCAAGTTTTGAATTTGAAAAAGCACCAAATTTATATTGGTGTATTTTACGGACTTTATATACATACATAATTTTATTGTAAGGATGCCGATTCAAATTAATAAAAATTAATGTTTCTTGCACGACGGTCGATTTCATCTGGCATGATTGAAGGTACTGCCACATATTTTGTAGTCGCTTATGTCACTGTCCCATGATTTTTTTAAATTTTTGTAAACTGGCTTACCACACTTACAATTGCTATAAATTTTGCTTCCAGTTTTTTAAGATTTTCTAATTAGGTGTCTTCAAACTAAAAACAAAAACACCAAAAACGCACCATGCACGAAACTCAAAAATTTTAGCGTTTTGAATACCCACTAAATTTGGTGCGAAAAGCATAAAGTTGGCAACAGTGAATGTAAACAAAAGTATTTAATGACGTCAGCGATTGGGTGGATGCTGTCAAATCGACGAAGAGAGGGTTAGCGGTCCGCGAATGGCGCGACCTTTATTTTCTGGATCGTGTAGTGTGTTATGGAATGGTTGACACCCATTCACATAGAGAATGTGAATGCAAAAAAAAAACTCAATCATGTATGATTGGACGTTTATGGGAATGCAATCTGTCATTATCATTCAGTACTAATACTATTTGTTGTATCAGGGTTGAAATTTTTGTACTCAAAATGTGAAACCAGAAGATTGCCATCTCCCTTAAAATAAGTAAACAAATAAATATTTGGGGCTAAACTATTTTTCTAAGTGTTTGGCCGAACTTCTGCTCAAACTTGAGGCATGAGTTCTGATTTTCTAAGAAGAGTTTTCAAAGCAGAAATATACTCGAAGGTTTGCCATTGCGTGCCGAAGGACGACTGCTATTTTGGGCTATGATCTGACCAGGTATTTAACCATGGTCCTATGGAGTGGAAGTACGCACATGTAATCACTCTGCTACGGCGGCCGCCGTAAGTACATGCTATACATATCGTCGTTTAAAGTACAAAACCGCGTATCAAGAAAATGCAAAACCGCGTAATTGCATAAATTATTTTCTATAGAGTAAAGTCACCCATATTTCAAAATGGTTATCTTCTTTATAAAGCAAACGTATTCTGGCTAGTATATTTCAGGACGAATGGATAAGAATTGAGCCAAGAGTTTTTGTGAGCAAATCCAATTTTTGGCAGCCAATGTCAGTCACACGGTTTTGCAGAATGACGATACGCGGTTTTGTACTTTAAACGACGATATATATGTACACATATTAGATTATTTATTCTCAAAATGCATGAAAACTATAGTATGCTTGCAAACAATTAATAACATTTTGTGATAAACAGTTTTACAAATGTATTTGCACTTCAAATTTGTATTTTAGTAAAGTATTAATTAAATAAATTATTATTGTAAATTATTATTTTAATAAATAGATATAAGGATATTTATACTTGGCAACTCTTGGACTTTTCTTCATTTGTAACAAATGACAGACGTAAACAAAATAAAAAAATAATTGTATTTTTACAAATTTAAAGCAAACGAGCGTTCTTTACAAAAAAATGTAGTTAGGGATCGAATTGCGCATATTTTTTTTACAATATCAAGTGCCCACAAGAAGTGTTAAACCACTAAATAGCTTAAAAAACGCTTTCAAAAATTCGAAACGAGAGTGAAGTGCAGTGTTCAATTGTGATCGAAATTGCAGGCAAAATTTGTGCGTGTGTAATTAATGTTTTACTTATTTGAAGAAATGTTGCCCGTTGTTATTAAAAATAAGGAAACCTAGACCCCCGCTTTCCACTGGTGGTTACATAATACTTGAATAGCTCCTTAATTAACATGTGTGTGCCAGTTAAACAGGCATGTCTGAATCGATTTCCTTCATCATTCTTACCAATTTGATGTGCATTTTTATTGTTATGTGTTGCAAACAGACATTTTAGGAACTAAATAGGTTCTAAAATCTCTGTACACAAGCGCACTTATTTTTAACAGTTTCCAGTTTATGTAATATTAATCAAAACAGCTTTTATTTATTTTATCTATTATGTGATTTCTGGAAGCGTCGAATACAAAAAAGGGCTGTGACTGGGTTTATGTAATTTGAAATTGTATTGATGATTACTAATAATAATAGAAAGGCGCCTACATATCGACACAACTAAAAATATCATATATTTCAGTAGAGCCAATTAAAGATTTTTTGTTTCGTAATTTAGCAATAATATGTCTTGGAACGTAATTATTCCGGATTATATGCAGTCATACTGTAAGCTTTCAAATTATGTATTTTTCTAAACCTGAAATTTTGAATTGTGCCGTTATTGCAGAGGACCATCGACATATATTAGTGTTTGGCCGAGCTACTCCTCCGATTGTGGCATGCGCCTTGATGTTGTCGCACAAAGGGGAGGGACCTACAGTTTTACGCCGACTCCTGCCGGGGCCGACCACTATTACAAAAAAAATTTTCTTTTTTTGTTGGCCGGAACTGGGCTCGGACGCTCACCCTGCGGAATGGTAGTGCGCACTTCTAACCACTACACCACAGCGATCGCTTAATTAATTTTAATCATTAATCGCGATTAACCATTTATTCGTTAATTTTTAGTCATTCATAGACTAACATTTTGTCGACAATACTCGCATAAGATAGTCCCAAATTTTCACAAAAGAGAAAAGTGATTTTCTTCAAAACTTTTGAATGACGTCTTGACTGAACTTACTAATTCGGAATTTCTACTATTACTTATAGAGTAGGCTATTCATAAAGTCTGGGTAATGAAATACAAATTTTTCTATTATAAGTTCCATAAAAATAAGGAGACTTTTATTGTTTAATTTATTTTTTGCACATAAACTTGTATCTTGAACTTCTTTTTCCAAAAAGTGAGGATGTCAAAATTTCAATAGATATCGGATGTACGGTAATTTTCCAAAGAGATCTCCTAATAGATAAGTTCATGAAAACTATTCCAAACGAAAACTTAAAATTGTTAAAAAAAAATAATAACTAAATTTAACTAATTTATATTAGAGGTTTGAAGTTTATCCCACTGTAAGTATGAAATCTTCAGCTATGTGTTTCCATTGTCACTTTTTCGTAGCCATATCAACAGCCTGACAATTAAGAAGATTGTGACGTTTCATGCTACCATACGCAATATTTTAAATCCTTCAAATTTTATTATTAACCTTTTGTTTGTTAAAAACAT
>NW_023474307.1:0-3515 GCF_013731165.1 Rhagoletis pomonella
CAAGACAACTTAATAGAAATTTGTTGAATTGAAAGCATCGATAATTATAAATCTGCGTAAATCGATAGTAAGTTAGAAGTATGCATATCATTTAAAAAATACAAACGGCTGATTGGCCGACCTTTTTCTCCTGCTTGTGGTGTGTGCGTAGATGCTTCAAATTCCTTCCGATGGGCACCTGCTGCATAAAAAGAAAACCTTTTTCGCATTCATTACAGGATGTTTCAAAAATTACGAATCTTTTCGGGGTACATTCAAGTTATTAGTATATACAAAACCGCCGCCAACATCGAAAACTATTTCAATAAAAAGAGAAAAGCAGAAAACAGCTGAAAAGTTCGAAGAAAGCACAATTCTTGCAATGGATCACAAAAAAGAAAATTATTTAAAAATGCAGCCTGTTGAATTTTTGAAAACTGATCACAGTTTTGTAATCAGGGATTAAAAAAACTCTTTGGATATCAAACTTCATAAAAATCGGACATTTTTTTTAATCGTTCCGCCGTATTGAATTCGAAATTATCAATTTTTGAAAACTGATTTCAAATTTCATAGAAATCTGAACATTTTTGAAATAGCCACCAATTTGAATTTTTAAAAACTGTTTTCAAATGATAATAGCAGCAACCCCGAAAACCCTTGGATACGAAATTTAATATATACGAATAAAATAAAGTTTATAACATCACAAGGTCAGTTATCCTAAATGACTTGATCTTTAAAAATGGCAAAACACGGTTACTTTATACAAATGCTTGATTTTTTTTTATGCTGATTTTTCGTGCAAAAAATCTTTGCACATAAGTAGCTTGATTTTTTCTATAACAGAACAGGGTTTAACACAAATAAAAAAAAAAAATTTACACAGGAACTGTTTTTTTATATTTTTTTTTTCGGTTAGAGTTTGAATTTTTTCTTTTCATTTTTACATCAAAAACGAAAAAAAAAATCGAATCGAAATATCTCGAAAACGTATCCATAGAACAAAAAATTAACACAATTTTCGGAATAAGCGAGCAATTCTACATAGAAATTGGATAGTGGCATCCATGGAACATTTTTACTGTAAACCAGTGTAATCAGCGTTTGTGCTCCTGAGATAAGCGAAAAAATGTTTCACAAGAAAATACTTTGTGGCAATCTAGATTTTTTGGGAAAATAAAAATAATAAATATGTGACACTGTAGAGACCAAATAATTTGAAATAAAAAAAACCAAGTTGATCTGCTCAAATTACCTGTCCAATATGCATATGAAACAGGTAGTAGCAGTAGGGCAAAAACAACATTAACGTATAATAAACAAAAATAAAAAAATATAAAAAGTAATTTTGAATAAAAATTATATAGTAAATGCTGCGAGTTCCTTTCTTTGTAAATTTATTTCATTCCAGAAGCGTCAATGCATCATTTGCAGGCACAAACAGCGTTTATGCTGCTGAGTCAAGCAAATAAATTTAATCAATTAAGAATTTTTGTGAAAAAAATTAAAATATTTAACGGTATAGAGAGGAAAAAGTTTAAACAAAATGAAAACAGCTCTTCTACTGCTACTAGCTGTTAAATATGCCTTGAAAGAGCAGAAAAAATAATACTTAAATAAAAAAATTGCGAAATCGCCTTGCAAAAATATTTTGAATTAGCGGCGTACAGCGAACTTTTTTTTCTGATACGATCTAATGAGCTTATCTTTTAACGAAATCTTACAAATGAATAAACACAAAGTCTATTTAATTACTTATGTATGAAAAACGTATTTCCTTCGCCTTAAGAAAATCTTTGCATTAAACCCTTTTCCCCTAGACTTTATGATTTCAGTAATTCAAAATATTTTAGTCCCTTTTAATACTTTTCTTATAATGTCATAAATCAAATAAATCAATTTATCTTTATTTCACACTAAGTACATAACTCACTTCTTCCCAGTCCACTCACATTAGGCCAAGAGCCACTCAGAAATATTGCACGCTCGTGATCCACTTGAGTGGAATAATTTCTTATCTTCTATTTACCTACCTAGCAGTGGCATGACGGCACGGCTTTCAACCAGCTGGAACCTATTCAATTTTATTAAATCATTTGTTTTGTCAACAACAGCAGAAATTTCCAATATATTGGGCACACCGAGATTTATGCATTTCAAATTGGTCGAGTTGCTTTTATTTATGACTAGGAATGTACAACGTCAGCAGTACACAAGTTTGCTACTTCTTATACTATACATACATACATAATTCTTATATGATTAGTCTGCAGGATGCTCCATTGGCTTTTCGGTGCTTAATCTTTGCTACACAAATTTACCGCCTACACAGAGAAATTTTCGTTTTCAAATTTGTATGGAACGTTTTACTTTTAAAAACGTTTTGACCCAGGTTTTGCACCTACAATATTTATTTACATTTTGAGAACGAAAATTTTCAATTCAATTTCCAAAATCCATGTTTTTGTTTTTGGTACTCAAATTTTCAAATCGTTTTTAAAAACGATCGTTTGATAATTGAATATGCGCATGTTGAAATAAAATCCTAAAATGTTTTTTCTTCATTTTAAAAATATGCATTTTTAAATATGATATTCAAATTTTAATTTTATTAAATCACAAGTCATTTGGTATATACATACATTGTAAAAAATATATTGATATACATATATACTTATAAATAAGTTACAAAATTTAATAAACAAAATACAGATGTTTTACAAATACTATATACATACATACATACAGATGTTCCCGCCTTACTTCAACGCTGGGCCTGCTAGTTTTTCTTCACGCTGGTCAAACCCGGTAATTTAAAGCAAGAAAGTTTTAAATTATAATTTAATAACTCATAAGAATTTATTTTTGTAAATTATTCTTACCAAAACTTTTTTCGGTCGAAGAAGTCCACCATATCACCAATGTCCCTTCCATGTAGTTAGGTGGTTAGAATGGCGGTATTGTTTGTATATACTTCATCACCTTTTTTGAAGATTGAATTAACTTATTTATATCAATACAATTTTTTCGACAAATGATGCAAACATATGAAATGTTTTTCATTATAGCTAGGTAGCTTTTTAAATTCTTATGCAAAACATTTTAGTTTTAAATATTTTTCATACTTAATTGACTGAAAATAAATTAAATTTTTTATTTTAAAAGTGTATAGTTTTATTTTACTTGTTGGAAATTGTGTCGCACTACAATTCGTTGGGAGAAAATCCTCAAATGTTTCATTTTAGTTTTGAAAACACGCATTTTTTCCGTTGTTTCTTTAATTTCGTCTGTTCGTCTCCTCAGTAAAAAAGTAAATATATTATAACGATCGTTTTTGTTTTGCGAATGTTTCGTTTTAAAGTCGTAAATACAAATACTGTATTTTTTATTTTGTATGAAGTAAAATTATTTCAAAAACTTTTATTTTACAATTTCTTTTAAAAACTTGCGTTTTACCTGTATCATTTTCTCTGTGTATTCGAGTGCCAAACTAAAGATGATAAATTGTTTCCGACAAAGGGAAATCGCTTGTT
>NW_023474308.1:0-3515 GCF_013731165.1 Rhagoletis pomonella
ACCAACTAAGTAGATGGAGTCGCTAATTTATGTGTAAGTTACATATTTAAGTGAGCTTCCAATGCATACATACATATGTATGTACATAAGTTTATATTTATATGTGAACAGCATTGCAATTCATAGCCCTCAAGCATAATAAAGTTTGTATTCACATTTGAGTAAAAGCTCTTAAAGAAGATTGCGATTTTTTATTTCCATTGTTTTCCCTTTCACTTCCTGTATTAAAATAAAATTGATTTTTTATGGTAACACTCTTAATTCACGCGTCATTTGCCAAATTTCATAGGTTAACAATAAATTTACACCCCTTGTTAAGCTTTACTAAATAGCGTAGAAAAATTTTGTGGCGTACACACTAGTGCTCACAGGTGTACCAAAAAAGTTTCTAATTGGATTGGCAAGATTGGCATCTTCGCTATTTTATGCCACTTTATTTGTTATGAAGTTATACAGTTGCACAAGCTAAATATGTTAAAAGTTAGACAGTTCCCATCTTAGTGGAGTAGATTTTAACTTTAAGGAAGAAAAGAAATCGGGTAAAGTTGAACAATCTAAAATTTGCTGATTGGCTCTTTAATTTAACTTCTGCCGGTGTAACATAAATATGTAGGTAAGCGATACGATATAACCATATCGGGGAGATAGTAAAAAGGAGGTAAAACAAAACTTTTATGCATACATGCACATTTATGTACCTCCATTTAAGTATATTTTTGTATTTTTAAACCGGTATCATTTTTACCTACATATAAGCTATGATAGTGATTCATTAGTTAGGATCAATTTCGTACTAGGGTTGTTAATTTTTTAGATTTTTACGATCTCGAGAGTTTTGGGATCTCTCTAACAAACAAATCGTGGTACAAAGCTCAATAACACTAATGCAGTTCATAATACTAGTGGCAGAAACAAAAGAAACGATTTATTTCACCCAGTTTTGTCTATATTTCTTTTGTTTAATTAATATTTAAATTTTTTATAAAAGACTACCTCATTTCACATATAATTAATTGTATATAAATGCGCATGTTAAAATTTGTATAGAATTATGGAAATGCGAAAAGTATTCAGAAAATTTTAAAACTTTTTACTCAGCAGAGGATGAAGTGCAAGTTTCCAGCAGCTACAAAATACCGTTGGTTGTTGGGATTTTTTTTACGATGCTGGGCATTTTCTCTATATGAAAAAATTCTCGAACATACTTTGTATGTAAGAAATGTGCCAGCAAAAAAAAAAAAATATTAAAAATTAAGGGTATCATTAGCCACTTGAAACTTGCACTTTACCCTCCTGAATTTTAATGGGCTATACAAATGCCTACCCAGAATTTTTCTAAAAGTTCTGAGTAAAGAGTTTGAAATAGGTTGAAACAGTAAAATTTTAAAACACAAGAACCAGTCAATATACTGACGAAATTATGGGCCACATATAGTAAAACTGCATTTTTTTTTAAAGAACTTTATAATTTCAAAGATGTAATTAATTCCAAAAATTATTTAAAAAAAATGGGTACCAGGTCGAAGAAAAAATTCTGTAGAAAAAAATTGGGTTGACAAGGAAGAATTGGCATTGGAAATGCTCTTTTAAACAATTTTATGTATTTTAGGCGTATCAAGTTGGAAGGACGACATTCGAGTACAGTGTTGCCGTTTAAAATTTTCAGAAAGTCGCAAAAAGTGGTAACTGACCACATCATTTTGCTTAGTAAAAAAATAAATCTGAGATCCTAAGTCAAAATCAAATTTACATGTATTATGAAGTGTAATCGCTGCTAAAACGTTCCGCTCTTAAATTTAAGAAGAAAATAGCGGGATAAGTTTTAAACAAAACATACAAATCGAGTTGCTGCAAGGAGAAGAGTTGCATTTCTTTTAAACGTCTTAAGTCGTGCATATTTTCGTACCTACGGGAGGAAATATTTTTTATTAGTATGGTTCGGTTAACATTTCCTAAAACAAAATCTACGAAAAGGGGCAAAAGTCACATAATTTTGGAAAAGAGTCAAAAAATAAAAATTTTCAAAAAGTCGTGTCTAAGGGTATTGGCGCCTTTGGTCACTCAACGACAACACTGTTCGAGGATATTGTAGAGTTTAAATTAGTCCTCAACATATAATTTTTTCAAAATGAATATTGCAAAATTGCAGGGATAAAATTTCAAAAGGTCATATTCATTACCTACCCGTCCTTATGCAGCAAAAAATTTAATCTGTTTTTTCTCTACAGAATTTTCTCTTTAATTTGATACGCATCCTGTTTTTCTAAATTTATAAAAAATATTAAATAATCAAAAGAAATATAGCAAAAAACTTGTCTGCACAAGGCGTTTCTATTATTGTCACCAGTGCAAATTATAAATACCGCAAAACCCGGGGTTCTTGGAAAATAACACAAACATATCGTTACGCTCATACATATGAACATATACATTCATATATGATTGCAACCATTAGTAGGCGGTTCGAATTTTTGCTACTATGATAATTCAAAGTTTTCATATTAAAAAAATAAAGACTTAAGGTAAAATTTAAGGACTTCAGCTGAAAAGAATACGCTAGGAGGAACATACAAAACTAGTCACCCGCATGGCCTTGAAACGCCAAAACTAAATTTAGCTTTTAAACAGATGGCAGCAATCCTAAAAATGTCAGGACCTATTCCAAATATAAAGAACTGTGCAGATTTGATGACCTCTTCGTATTTTATATATATCTATGTATTTATAAATATCAACATAGTTAGACCAAAATAGATCACCAAAGAGTTAGTTTTAAATCTCGTCAGAGGTCTAAGTCTTAATAAAATCTCTCAATGGAGACATAGTAAGTATAAGTTCTTGTCGACTTTAAGCGTCTCTAGAAGACTCAATTGCGTTGAGAATTTTAAATGAATTCCGCAATCAATTTAAGTTCTCCGGGCTCAAAAAATAGCTAATTTTCGTTAAAAGTAAAAGGGGGCTAATCACAACGGCATTAGACAAAATTGTTGTAGTTTCACAAAAATTAGCGTGCATTTGTGCAGAACTTTTCCAGCCCAGTGCTATTTGACATGCATGCGACCCATCGTGTGACTATTAACAGCAATGATTACGTCCACCGAATACCTCACGCATGTCCAACTCACATTAATCATTGAGTGTAAATGCGAGTGTTTTATATTTCCTGCAGTTAAAAGTTAAACGTGACATAATTTGTAGCCTTATGATGTGCCGATTAGTATTGGTGGTGCAATAGTGGTTGAGGTAGCAAATTTGTGTGGCCTGCCGGGCTCACATAGTATGTTTGGATGTAAGTGTGTGCACAAATATGTATGCATATTTGAAGATTTAAAAAGTGTGAGAATGATTAATTTAATTAAAAAATAAATCTTTTTTTATAAAATAAGTATTGTAGTTCTTAAAAAGTTAACCCACTAACAAAAATGTCTTTGATCAAAAAAACATATTTTTTTGTTAGCACTTATATACCTAAATATGCATATGTACATTTTTATTTTAGAAATGAAAAAAAAAAA
>NW_023474309.1:0-3515 GCF_013731165.1 Rhagoletis pomonella
TTGTTTGGGTTAATTCTCACATTTCACTCGCAACTGGTATCATTTTGTGAGCATTTGGTCCGCTGGGTATTCTTACAGTTATATGATTGTGACAAATAATATGAACGGAAAACAGCAAACAAATCAAAAAATAACAAATTTCGTGAAAAATCTGTAGTAGTTTTGAAAAACAGCAAGAGCACGCGACAATCTTTGTTTTACGTTACTCCGTCTTGTGGAAATCGTCAGATTATATATTTCCCGTTATCCTTCAGCTGTTTGCTTCATAATAAAAAAAAATTGACCGCGCTCGAGAATGTCAAGGTAACGTTTTTCTTTGCAAGTTTGCGACGCTCCCAATCCCTTGCGTCGCGCTCAAATCGTCAGATTATTTAAATGTACACTTTTCAGCATGTAATTAACCCATCATTTCTTAATCTGACGCGCTCGACTAAATCCACCTATACATTTTTGTTTACTATTCTGATCAGCTGTCCTATGCGCGTGGCTCTACAAAGATGGCTTAGATTTGGCAGAGCTACTCCAAAGGATGCAGGGTATCCCCCATATGTTAATCTGACGCGCCCGAGTAAATCCCCGAATCCCCTCTTGGGCTCCCCTACTATTAGACATTGCCGGTATTGTATAGCAGAATGTTCTACAATATTTTATTAATTTATTTAGACTAAATAAATAAATAAATAAATATTTTATTAATTTCGCTGCTTTAATTCATTACGGGGAATGCAAAGTAGAATGCTTCACCGTAGTCAGCTGAAAAATTGAATGAATACCCAAAAATTCTAATCCACCGTGAGTTTCTGTGGAAAATTCCATCGCATAAAAATCATGTTCTGCTTTGTTTAATTTACAGCGAAGTTGAAGTCAGTCAGTCAATGAAGTGAAGTGAAGGTCACGAATGAGGAAGTAAAATTTTAAGTTTAATGAAATATGTATGTATGTCCCAGGGATGTTGCGAATATTTGCATTCGCATCATTTTGCACATTCGCATTCGACATTTGCATTATCATCAAATGATGCGAATGTTTTGCGAATGCGAATGTGTACATGAGCAGGAAGTCCACTCTAATATTGTGGAAATGGCTCTAAGTCTGTCTAACCAGGATGCGGACAACAACCGGATTTAGCTTCAGGCTCTAAACGGTTAAGTAGTATATCAAGCAACATTGATGGGCCTTCAACAAGTACTGCTAAAAGTCTTATAAGCAACGAAATAATTGTATATTCCTCCAGCGAAAGCGAAGGTTCGGATTTAGAATCTGGAGACATTAAAAAATGTGAAATTAAAGCTCGATTGAAGACCTATCTTAAAGAAAAACGGGCTCATCTCGGTAAAAATCCACTCAATTGGTGGAAAACTAAACTAAAATACGCTAAATTGACAGATCTGCCCCGCAAATATTTGAGCGCTCCACCCGCCAGCATTCCAAGTGAGCAATTGTTCAGTGCAGTCGGCCTTATATACGAGCCTTTAAGAAATCGCCTCATGGGAGAAAAGGCAGAAAAAGCCCTTTATTGAAATATAATATGCCCCTTTTGAACTTTGACTACTAGATTAAAACACTAGTTCGATTCATAAAATGTCGCAAAGTGGCATTTTTGGCGAAATGGCAAAGTTGTGAACAAAGCTGTATGAACACCCTATCGCAACTCCGGGTTGCAAATGTAATTTTTTTTAAAAATGCCGCGCGTAGGTGAAAAAGAAATGTTTTTACAATTATATTTCGAAGCAGCCTTAACTGATATACTTTTTCTTGAAGTATTCGAAGACAACAAAAAAGCATGTGTTTCGCGACTTTGACTTCGCAATGAGTGCCCGCTAAAATAATATGGCATTAAGAGTGTTCGCTATGGAAAAACTTGTACAAGTTGTTACCAATTGTTACCAAATCGTGTTCGTTTTGCCAAAAACCCAGTAAAACTTGCAAGAAGAGAACACAATTTTGACATTTCATTTGAAGAAGAAGTTGCAAATTCGTGCTGGGAAAATGTTTGTCAACAAGAATTGGCAAGCAGGATTGCGGCACACGGTTGCATTTTTGTCAACATTAGTTTGAATCAACAAGTTCGTTAAACTTAAAAATGAACAATCTTGTTGCGATTTACTAATGAAAGAAGTATGTATGTAAACATTGGTTTATTCAATTAATTTCATTAATTCTAAACACTTGAAAGGTACTCGGCTGAAAAATCTGTATTCGTAATCGGAACGCAGTCGACACTACTGTCGATATAGGAAATCCGGCAGTGTCTTCCACAAAGAAATTGAAGCGTATGTTGAAGAAAGTCAGATTAAGAGGATATATACGTATAGGCCCTGTTTTGTTTTCCACCTGAAAAAATTAAAAAAATTTATTATGCTCGAAATGCAACCGTGGAAGCCAGGTGGCAGTGAAGCTTGCAACTGTTTGCTAATTCTTGTTCGCGCAAAACTTAGTAAGTTTCTCTCTTTGGGAGAGTAAGGTACCTTATTCTCTGAATTTTGTTACTGGCTAATTCTTACTGGCATTTGCATAGCGAACAGAACTATTGTCACAATTTTGTCGCAAGAAAGTTTCCATACAAAAGTAATCAGCTGTGTCGCAAGGTGGAAAATTTTGCAACAAATGCGACATTTGCAAAAACTTAGCGACGTTTCATGAATCCCACTACTGTATAGGTTAAGCTTTCATTCAATGTTATAATAATTTACAAAATTTTTAAGTAATAAAAACGATGACTTAAGTTAACTATAGATTTTTTAATGTTATTCCCAACATTCGCGTTCGCGTTCGCGTTCGCATTGGCGAAGGTTACAAATTTGACATTCGAAACATCCCTCGTATTTACACACTGATTTTTAGGTAAGATCTAAATATCTAAATACATACATAGTATGCAAAAAAACTGATTTATACAAATTTGAATCTTTTAAGACAATCTGTATTTTCTGTTTTCAATTTAATATATGTACATAAGTATTTACTTATCAAGGTATTCTACATTAGTTTCTTTGTTCGATTCTCTGGATTCTGTTTATACACGTGTTCTCCCTTCGTTAAAAGGTAATGCTGCGGGTAAGGGCTTACGGCTATGAAGGCATTTTTTGTTAACGGCATCAGATCTGCACCGATTATTCAATTTTACAAAATGAGGTGTCAAATTAAAGGGCTTGGCCTCTAAATGTACAACAAGTTATGACTTTTTTGAAAAGGGTTGCCACCTTTTTTTAAATCATTAAACCTACACCGCTCGTAGTATGAAAAAAAAGAGAAGTTTTAAATGAATGGGCTGGGCTTCTAGATGTGCCACAAGGTTTAAGTTTTTTGAATAGCGTTGCCACCTGCTTAAAAAATCATAAGACTTACACCTTTTGCGCAACTTTAAAAGAGGAGGAGCCATATAAACGGGTTTGGTCTATCGATCTGCAAGGAAGAACGTCGTATTTCTTTGAAAAGGGCTGCCACCTGTTCAATTTTTTTTCGTGAAGATCATCAGATTTGCACGGTTCTCTCGATTTTAAAGTCAGGGTTCA
>NW_023474310.1:0-3515 GCF_013731165.1 Rhagoletis pomonella
ATTTTTTTATCGATATTTTTATCGATTTTGTTATCGACTTTGTTATCGATTTTATAATCGATTTTGGTGTAGATTTTGTAGTGTGTGTGCTTTTGTTTTTGACTTGGATATTCTACGTATTCTACGTTTAAATTTAGCGGCTGTATCTCCGATACAGCCAGCAGACCAAGACGAAGACGCTGGACTGTTTCTTTTTAGCGTAGCTCGACCCCTGCGCCACCTATCGGAAAAATTAAAACTTTATGCACTCTTCCTTCCAATCTCCTTTCCAAAAAAGCAGCAACCATTCGAATCGGTTATGAAACATAGGAGAAAATTGTTCCCAATTGATTCATGCTCACAATGAATTTCACAATTATCCGAAATTTTGAAAGCTTCATAACGAATTTTCCACCTTTACATCGTTCAAAATCCTCAAATCGTGCGATAAAATGGAAAATTTCGTCGAAAAAAATTAAAATTTTTTGCGTACTTCCGGATGTTTCCGATTTTTTCACTTAGAATTTCCTATTTTTCCATTCGAAAGCTATTCCGAAGGAATTGCACAAACAATTCCAAACAAAAAAATCTATTTTCGATTTTTGCAGTTTCCCGATTTTCTCGGAAGGTTTTCCCAAAATTTTCTTTGGTAAAAACCTTCTTCTGGTAATTACGAACAACTAAAAAAAGCCAAAATCGGCCCAACCGTTCTCAATTGATGAATTACTATACATTTCTCACACCATTTTTATATATGTACTAGCAGACTCGGCGAACTTCGTCCCGCCCAATATTATTTTTTTTATTGAAACATTTGGTCCAACGTTTTTGCCAGCAATTCACGTTCACTTTGGTTTTGTGGTCGATAGAAGGCATATCCTCCATTGCCGTCTTAAATAACCTGACGAAAGCGTTATACCGAGAAGAAATCCTTGCGGCTCGATGGTGAATCGTCCTTGAATCTGTATAGTATAGTTGGTGGCAATTTCCAAACTGATGAGTATCAGTGGTCCACTTTCTGTTTAGTCACCGTAAAGTCACAACCGCAATGTTTCTGATGGTTGATTTAACGGGGGTAATTTGACTTTGATCCCTGATGCCTCCGAATTGAAGATTTTTGGCAATAACTCGACTCCAGCGCCACCTGGCGTTTTAAGTTGTGAACTTAGTCTGTACCTACTCAAATACATAAAAAAAAAACATTTCAATCGTTTCGGTCGATGAGGAGGAGTTCACCCAACAGAATAAGTCTTTTACTACCGACACTCCTCGGAATTTTTTCCCATACAAAAAAACTATTACGCATTCGCTATACGGAGAAAATGCGCAACATCGTCAGCGAAAAAGTTCTCAAAAATCAACGGTAACTTATAGCCATTTAAAACTTACACTTTATGAAACTGAAATTGAGTGAACTACATACAAAACCGCATACTCTAAATTAGGCGCCATTTGATGAAAAATGAACTATATATCAATAAAAAATTTACAAAAAAATGTTTATTTTGAAAAAGAAAAAACACTGTATTCTGGGTGTATATATTTAAAGATAGGTAAAGGTTTCAATATGTTTGGAAAGCGCCACGCCCCCTTTTCCAGTAGCCCAAAAATCTCTATACCAATTTCCAGGACTTTAACGCAAATACTTGCAGAGAAATGCGGTATGAAAAATTCGATATGTATATGATCCTTTAACATATCGAAAGTCTGCAGTAGGTGACCAAAATTTCAAAAAGATCGCTACAGCCGTTCGCGAGATAACCTCTTATAAAAAGAAGGAGCTTCTCTTTACATAATTAGTGTAGGTACCACAGGGCAACGCCGATTTTGATGCGGCAAATGTTAAAGCTGTTTTTGGTAGACTTTTTTGCGCTGATTACTAATCCATAAGTATAAAGTTTCCATCAGCTCCACATTTTGAGAAAAACGTGGTGAAAGTGCAAGCAATGAAACAAAAGGTGATGGAACCTTCCACTTAGGCTTAAATTAAAGCTAGACCTACAGGCTACTATCCCTGAAAATACTATTCCTGCACCTTGCCCTGATGGCCACCTATACTCAGTTACTTTTTATCGTCCAATAATAAAAAAACTACTGCAAAATTATGCAACTGACAAAAAAATGTGTAAAAATCAGTGTTAGTTGTTCAGTAAATGACTATAGGTGACCTTAGGGTCAAGGTACAGGATTGAAGTCAGAAGGCCAAGCCTTAATTTAAGCCTAAGTGGAAGGTTCTATCGCCTTTTGCTTAATTGCAGGAATTTGCAGGGATAGTAGTCGAGATTTTTAGCTTTAGTCTAAGCCTAAGTGGAAGGTTCTACCACCCTTTGTTTCTTTGCTAGAGCCTCTCAAATATTGCAAAAAACGCGCTTTTTGACACTTTGACCTCGTTTTTCTTAAAGTTTTAAGCTGAAGGAAACTTACGGAAAAAACTAAAAATTACAATTCATTTAATCTGTTCATATAACGTTTTTCTATATAATCAACAGTTTTGCCGGTAAAAATAAATGTATGAAGAAAAAAAAATATTTTTTGCCTAAAATAGTAAATTTTTTATTTTTTAAATTCATAAA
Organism: Rhagoletis pomonella; assembly: GCF_013731165.1. Classification (NCBI taxonomy): domain Eukaryota; kingdom Metazoa; phylum Arthropoda; class Insecta; order Diptera; family Tephritidae; genus Rhagoletis; species Rhagoletis pomonella. The sequence continues at coordinate 2,553 of NW_023474310.1, forward strand.
AAATCCAAAACGGGAAAAAAGGCAATAATATATAATAAATATTATCCAAATTCATTGAAACATAAAATCAATATTCTGGTCAAAATTAGATACCTTCACTTAATTGTGAATAAAAGCGAAACGCGTCCATCGATTTTCATGATCTATGTCTCATTTTGCTTAAAGGTTATGTGACTTTGCGTGAAAGTAATACGACTTGCCTTTTTTCCGTTCTGGATTTTTTATGAATTTAAAAATAAAAAAATTTAATATTTTAGGCAAAAAATATTTTTTTTCTTCATACATTTATTTTTACCGGCAAAACTGTTGATTATATAGAAAAACATATATATTATATGAACAGATTAAAGGAATTGTAATTTTTAATTTTCTTAAATTTGTTTGAGCAAAATCAGACTAGTGGTTCTCGAGTTATGTAAAAAAAAAGACATAACATTTCCCGTTGGTTTCATCCCATCCCGATTTTGACTGTCGCATAGTGTAATTAGCCAATACCCGCATGTTTGCGGCGCCTTCAAACATCTTTCGAACTGTAAAACAATGACTCAATTCTATTCTACGCATATCTATAATACGGGTATCGAATTTCAAGCAAATTGGTCCTTAAATAAGATTTTTGGAATAGATCGGTATCTGGCCCACCTATCAGAAAAAATATCCTATATGTTAAACCAGGCAAATTTCAAGCAAATCGGATCATAAATAACACTCTTTCGATTAAATCGGTCCTGGTGTACTACCATAAATAAGATTTTGTCGAATAGATCGTTCCCTGGCCCACTTAAAGGAAAAAATGTATCCTATATGCTAATCTAGACAAAAGGCTACCTACGTATCAATTGTATTTTTTAGCGTTGTTCGACCCTTGCGCCACCTAACGAAAAAATTAAAACCTTGTGCACTCCTAATTCTAAATACCTTTCCAAAAAAGCAGCAACCATTCGAAAGCAGCATATGAAACAT
>NW_023474311.1:0-318 GCF_013731165.1 Rhagoletis pomonella
TTTGGTTCTTCCGTGTGTGCGATTTTAAGTTATTTGGAAGAAATGTGAAACTAAATTTGTTTGAATGATTGTAAGAAATGTACGTTTACATACCTTTAGCTGTAGATGAGTATGCAGAGGTACTCGCTGTTATTTCTTAGATTCCAGACTGTCCCAAGATGTTAATATGTTAATACAAAGCTTTGTTTTGTATTACCAAGCTATGAAAAAGCATCTGCGAAGCACAGAATAGAAGCGTATTTGAACGAAAAAGCCGCCGAACACATATCTATGTAAAGTAAACAAGCCCCCCGCTGCATCCCTTATTCGATAGTTCCG
>NW_023474311.1:418-3515 GCF_013731165.1 Rhagoletis pomonella
GATTTTGGACTTGTGGGGATCTAGTTCCTATCGGACTAGGTCCTTTTTGGCGATAGAGACCTAGTACGGAACTAGAGATTTGATTCACTAGTCCCCGGTTTCCCTACAGGGTATACATATGTATACATTTAGCAAGCGTTGACAACAATTCGAGATAGAAAACTAACTCTAGGCTAACACAGCTTGTAGAGTACGCGGTAGAGAAAAGTTGAGATTTATCTATTTTGTCCCTCCTAGAGTTGCTCTACCGTGTAAACTTAATTGAGAGAGGAGATTTTTATTTCAGTAAAACTCTAGAGAGTTTTTCTACCGTGTGCGCTTAGCTTAACAGCATTTGCCCCGCGGTAGACAATAGCAAACCTCAAAGTATATTTTTGGCATTAAACATCTTTCCATAAAACCATTTGCCATTCGGAGGGAGCGGAAAATTTAAGGTCCTCTATTTTCGTAATAACATCAAGACGTATATTACCAATTGGAGGTGAAGCTCGGTTAAGCACTTAGCAAAAATTTCAGCGCAAAATATTTATTACAACGCTTTTATCAACTTGCAAGGTGATATCCACGGTTCCCACTTACTCATCTTTTTGCGTACCAAAACGTGTACCAAAATGCCAAAAATTTACCAAAATAAGTTTAAGCTATAGATTTAATTATTCAAATATTTTACAAAACATATTGCTCATATAGCTAATAAACCAATTTTCCGAGTGTTGTTTGAATTTGTTTACAATGCTGGAACATACGTATATTGTGGAACGATTATTCATAATCCCTTGTCAAAATTGGTTTGGAGACAAATCGGTTGCCGTACTCCTACCCTCTAAGAGCATGCAAAATTTCGTATACTAGTTGAGTAGAGTTTTGATGTTGTCCATAAGCCTAAATGTAGTTTTGAAAGAGGCCAAGCTTTTTTGTAATGCAAGTATATACTCTCACGGTGGGCCTGAACCAACTTTAAATCGAAGGTCATAGCACATCATTTTTTATTGCTAATTTGGGTTATTTATGCTATAAATAATATGTACAAATTTTATAGCCCATAACTTGTCGAGCCGTTTTTGAAAAAACTCATTTTAAATAAAAATTATTCCTCTTCTTTTAAAATTTGCATACATACATATTGGACCACGGATTTAAGCATTACTTTGGCCCTTTTTAAAAATTGTAATGTGAAGGAAACACTATTAAGGCTACAACATTCGTTATTTAATTTTTTATGTAATACATAAATTGTTTAAAAAATGCACGATATGTTATAAACAACTAAATTTTTATTATTGAAAAAACATCGTTTATTTCTACAAACTATACCGGGTATAAAGCAGATTTTTTATTTACTAGTATCGCCCAGTTGTCGGAATTCGACATCTTTTTTCATACACTTTTGAATTTTACTTTCTCCAATACTAACTACTTTATGCGAATTACTATTTTGAAGTCCACCAGCATAATTTATAGCGAATTTACAGGAAAACTTGAAATCGAATTATGAACGTTAATACCGGAGTGATTAATGCTAATTCTATCAAGTCTCCTCCAAATTTCTTCAGTTGCTTTTGAAATTAGACCGAAAAAGGAACCTCGATTTTCATTTATAAAAAATATGCATATGTATTTGTATGTACAGATAAGATGTTCATCACTGACTAATATGTCAAACATATACCAATACAGACTTTAAATAAGTTTTTCGATTATATGTCTGAGAGCCACTTTGAGGTTAAAAACTAAATTGCCCACATCTACATAAACTCTTTCTTTTTTTCATCAGAATCGTTAACGGTTGAGAAAGTATCTGGAGAATTTACACCGGAAGATAATATTTCCGTCTCTAACGGCGGTTTCACGCGGGTTTTGGTCAAGACTGGGCCAAAGCCCAATATCTTTCCATCACACGACTAGGCTACAAAGTTACACCCAATTTTATATTACTAATATGTTTTCTAAAAATGAAACAAATCTGATCATAAATATGATTTTTTTAGGATAGCTCTCAATCCCTACGCCAAATATCGGAAGACAAACACACTTATACTTCAAAAAGCTTTTGCACGAAACAACAACCATTCAATGTGATTTTAAAATCTGGGAGAAAATGGTTCCCAATTGAATGATTCTTTCGATAAAATTCCAAAACCTTACATTAAGTGGTTCCAGAGATAAGCGATATGAGGATTTCAGTTTGTATTGGCGGTGCCACGTCCCCCTTTCCAAAATCTGCCATTCTTCGCCGTAAGTACGGTATTGACAACATATGTTGCTGTGTCAAATTTCGGAACGTAAGCATAAGTGGTTCCAGCGATAAGCGAAATGAGTTTGTATGGGCGGTGCCACGCCCCCTTTTCCAAAATCTACCACTCTTCGCCGTAAGTACGGTATTGACAACATATGTTGCCAGGTCAAATTTCAGGACGTTAGCATAGGCGGAATTTCAGTTTGTATGGGAAGTGCCACGCCCACTTTTCCAGTACCTACCATTTTTCGCCGTAAGTAGGGTATTTACAATCTATGTATCAGTTCCCCAGCGTAATTGGTTTAAGAGATATTGTGGTTTTTACATTTTAGTCTATATGTCAGATGCCACGCCCCCTATATATCGGGTTTAACATTTCTGGATTAGAAGAAGTTATATCTTTTAAATTGGTATATGTTTCATAGAAATCGAGCGAACGGTGCCTTCAAAAACTGGATTGTAAAATTTTCTTGTGGCGTATTTATATATAGATTATATATGTATTTTTGGACAACTAATAGGAGAGCAGCATGGTGTTTTACATACAACCCCTTAAATTTTTTAAACAGTAAATTGTAAATGTTTAGCATTGTATTCTGGTACTGCTCTCAGTAATTTAGATGGATATTCCGGATGCTTGACGAATACTTTATATTTGTCCCAGTTGCTTTAAAGTCGGAATGTAGGGATTCTACAGCTTGATCGCTATAGAATCCTAGACCCTTGCCTACATTCATGCATGGTCTTTTGGTCTTGCAAACATGTTATTGTTTTGTAGACATACTTGACACAAACTATTTCAAGTATAAAGAATACTTATATTCGAAACTTAAAAAGAACAAATGTTGTGCGCGCACAATC
>NW_023474312.1:0-3514 GCF_013731165.1 Rhagoletis pomonella
AGGTGGAGTAAGTTTTTAAGCGGAGGTGAGATGAGTTGAGGTGAGTTAAGTTAAGTTAAGGGGTTAAGTTAAGATAAGTTATCTTTATCCTTATCTTCATATTCATCTTCATCTTCTTCCTCGTCTTGGTCTTCATCTTCTTCTTCATCTTTATCCTTTCCTTTATCCTGATCTAAATATGTCCATTCTTTTCTTCATTTACATATTCACCCCCACCATTGTTATTAGGTTAGGTATTTAAATTTTCCTTCCTCTTTGTCTTTATATTTAGGTTTCTTTACTTTTATTTTAATTTCTGTATTTATCCCTTTCTTCTTCTCCATACTCAAAATTATCTTCATCCTTGTTTGAGGCTAATCTATTCATGTACATACATACATACATCTTATTCCTAAACTGCTGCTTAGCACGTTTCTTTAATTCACTATCAATATTAAAGCATACATTTAGGAGGAATTTCCGCCCCAACCATGTACATGTATGGCATTGGTATTGGTGTGACTTTTGAATTGATTTTTTCGCTCTATTTTAAACTAATTTGAAATTTTAAAAATTGCCTGCACATCAGCATCAAAATACCTTTCTAATGATATATAATTGTTTATACCTTAGAAGTACAGTTTAGCCGTAAAAGGGGTGTAAAGGAAACATGATTGCCTATTTATATAATTGATGTATAGATAAGATATAGATTTCTAAACCAAGATTTCTCAAATGCCTCTAGTTTGGTACCGATATTGTAACAATTCATTTATTTTACCAATTTGATTGAGTTAAATTTTCAAACAAGTGGCAACCCTCCTCAAAGGAACTTTCTACTGTAGGTCTTTCAAAAACTCTTTAGTTCGTTACCCACATATTTCATTTGTTTAATCAATATAACTGAGTTAAAATTTTCAAATAGGTGGCAACCCTGCACAAAAGTATTTCCCAAAGTATTCTTTCCTCAACCTCTTTAACTGGATACCTATTTGAATTAAATTGAGTTAAATTTTCAAACAGGTGGCAACCCTCCTCAGATATATTCTCGGCTGTAAGCCTTCTTAAAAATCTAAAGTTTGATACCCAAATTACCGTATTTCATTTATTTTATCAAAATAACTGAGTTTCAATTTTCAAAGATGTGGCAATTTTACTCAAAAATACTTCCAGCAGTTATCTTTCTTAAACCTCTTGAATTTAATATCTATATTGTAATATATCATTTAGTTTATCAATTAAATTGCGCCTAATTTTTTAACAGGTGGCAACCCTCCTATTTTCGACTGTAAGCCTTCTTAAAACTCTATAGTTTTATACCCACATAGCAAAATTTAATTTACTTGTATCAATTTAACATTTCTCAAAAATATTTCCAACAGATATCCTTCTTAAGCCTCTTTAATTTGATACCCATATTGTAATATTTCATTTATTTTATCAATGTACTTTAGTTAAATTTTCAACCAGGTGGCAACCCTCTTCAAACATATTTTCGGCTGTAAGGCTTATTAAAACTCTTTAGTTTGACACCCACATGGCAATATTTCATTTATTTTATCAATTTGACTGAGTTAAAATTTTCAAATAGGTGGCAACTCTCGTCAAAAATATTTCCAGCAGTTATTTTTTTGTAATCTCTTTAATTTGGTACCCATATTGTAATAATTTATTTATTTTATCAATATAATTGGGTCGGCCGCTGTGGTGTAGTGGTAAGCAGTGAAAAAAAGTGAAGCAAAAAAATAGAAAAAGGTGTTTTCTTAACAGCGGTCGTCCCTCGGCAGGCAATGGCAAACTTCCGAGTGTATTTCTGCCATGAAAAACAGCTTCCCATAAAAATACAATCGCCGTTCGGAGTCGGCGTAAAACTGTAGGTCCCTCCGGTTTGTGTGACAACATCCAAGGCGCACGCCACAAATCGGACGAGAGGCTCGGCCAAACACTAACGTATGTGCAAACGCCAATCTTTTATTATTATTATTATAATTGGGTTTAAAAATTTTCAAACAGGTGGCAACCCTCCAATTTTTTGCGATATCATTTGTTCTGGTTCTGTTCAGCCGTTCTTGAGTTTTGACGACCGTGACATACGAACACCACATTTTTATATAACTTAACTTTACTGCCGGGTAAAGTTATAAAAAAATATATTTTTTTAGTGCTCTATGAGCACGTCTTGTCTTTGTTGAGTCAAAATTTTAACTAACTTTAGTTGACAATCGGATTCTTAACCTAAGCTTGGAGTTGGATGTTGTCACATGCAACCCCATGTGCCTAGTTGGTTTCTCACGGTTACGGCATTTGTGCTACATGATATCCAATTTTGGTAGACATACCCTCCAGTACTGCTGGAGTCAATCGCTACTTTTGAACCGCTACTGCACCGACTCCTAGGTAAGTAGCTACTCTATTAACCCGTGGTAGTGCATATGGTAGTGCAGAGTCGAACCAGTCGGAAGCAGAATAGCGAAAAACTATGACAGAGGGCGCCCATAAATCACGCAAGTGACTTCTTTAGTAACTCCCCGTAGTGCAGAGAGAGCCGATGGTGACTACCGCCTAGGACATTACCTTGTAAAAGTAATCGATGAAATACACTGAAAGTAGTCGGTCAGTAATTGACGGAGTTTACTAGGTAGCTACCGATTCATCGGTCCTGTAGTCGCTCCCCGGTACTGCAGGGTAGCGACAGCAGAAAATGTGTTACGCGTGTGAACGTCGCTGTTAACTTCTGTGGCGTTAACTCCTCCCCCTTTAAGTTCAACGGTGTGCTCACTGTTGTAGGTTAGGGTACCGGCAATATCATCTGTATTCTTTTTTGTTGTTTGTATGGTTACTTTATAGTTCCTTCTGGAGGTATATGTTCTATATGATAGTAGGCAGATAACTATGACGAAGATAATAGAATTGATGGTTAGACTAGCGCCGTATTTATACTTGATTTCTCTCAACTCTTCAGTGTTAGTAATCTGTAATTCCTTCAGCATCTGTAAGGATAGGGCTGCCTTGAAAATATTGGTCGCATTAGAAGTTTGTGCTATTGCAGGTAATGGTTTTGCAGCTGATAGCTGATTGCTTCTAAATATTTGGTTTTTCACCGTGATTGTTGAGTTGCTGTGGTGAATTAAGAAGGTTCCTTGCAGTGACATGGATTTGTTATCTTTCGTTACTCCCCCGCTGTGATCATTTAGTAGAAGAATGTTAGATGTGATTTTTTCGATTGTCGGTAAATGTTGGTTATTGGTGGTGGTGCATGTTGACGGCAAGCTTTTCATTAAATTAGGAATGCAACTAGAACTAGTAATATTAACAAAGTTCGACGTTTTACAAATTGATATTTCATCTAAGGTATTACTTCATTGTTCATTCCTAATATTTCATTTTCAACATTATATTTTCAAATTCTAACTTAATGCTAACATTTTTCATTTTTACTGGTTTTAACAACAATTTTTTACAACTGGTTTTCTCTGTTAATGGTAGCGACACAACGTACAACAAGGTTGATTGGTTTGCAGCGATTTTTACTTCA
>NW_023474313.1:0-3514 GCF_013731165.1 Rhagoletis pomonella
CTCTCTGATACGGCCCTCCACCAGTCTCTCCATAACCTTCAATTGAAATGACGACAAGGCGATGGGCCTGAAATCCTTTGGGTTGTTGTGGGACACCTTCCCTGCCTTGGGGATGAACACCACCCTTGACTCCCTCCACTTTCTAGGGAAATGACTAAGAGCTAATACACCCTTAATTATAGCGTGTAGCCACGCTGAGCTTAGCTGAAGTGTTTGTTGCAATGCCATCTGGACCTGGTGATTTATATGGCTTAAAAGTCCCAATAGACCTTTTCCCTTGTGAAGAAGTCTCCAGTGACCGAAAGATCTCCAGTTAGATGTGGCTGCACCGGCATGCTGTCCGTGGCACCTGGGAAGTGTGTGCAAAGAAGCAGATCCAGTGATTCCTCCTCGTTCCCAGTCCAGGAGCCGTCAGGTCTTTGCAAGCATCCTGAGTCTTTCTGGGCAGCACCTGAGAGTATCTTTCTGAGCCTGCCTGCCTCTGAGATACACTCCACCCCGTTCAAAAGTCTTTCCATGAGGTTCTTTTCGACCTTATTAGGAGCTTCTTGTACTCCCGTAACGTTGTCTTGTAGGTCTCCCAATGTCCCTCACTACCAGACGCAGTAGCCTGATTGAAGGTTTTCCTGCAATTCTTGCGTGAAATCCTGATTTATTCATTCCACCAGGGTGCCTTTTTCCTTCCCCGGTGCTTCTTTTTGGGGCATGCTATGTCTATTGCCTTGCTACAGGCCCCCGTAAAATGGTCGACCAGATATTCCAGCTCTTCTAGGTTTGCTGGAGTAGCTGGCAAAAGCCTAACAAGCTCTTTCCAATACCTCTGCCAGTTGGCATTTCGCAAATTTCTAGTTAGAGGAGCCTTGGGCATTACCCCTACTACCTCGAATTGGATATATCGGTGGTAGGAAAAGGAGTGCTCTTCAAGCACCCTCCACTTCCCAACCAGACATTCGGCATTCTCAGAGATAAGGGTAACGTCCAGAACTTCCCTTCAGGACTTTGTAATAAAAGTGGGGACGTTCCCCCTCTTTACAATAACAAGCTTAGACCTAAGTATGAAATTAAAAAGTGACTCACCCCGTTCGTGGAGCTGCCCCAGGTGTGATGGTCAGCATTCGCATCACCTCCCAAAATTAGCGCCTCCCTCGTGCTGGCCACTAGGTTCTTTACGCAGATAGTTGGCACCTCCTTGTCGTGCGCTAGGTACATGGATGCCATCTTAATTGTCGTCGCTTTACACTTAGACTGACCGCTGTTGTGTCCTCGTCGCTAAATTATGGAAGAAAGAGGCACTTTCGTGTGGTACTCATCAATATGCACTTCCTTGATTTCTCCGTTGAGGCTCCACTTACCAGTCTGTAGCCCGGCGCTTTCAGCCCGCAAATGTTTTGTCCCACCTTCCAAGGTTCTTGGATTAGGACGATGTCGGCTGCCCCTTTAGCTGTTAGATGGAGCAGTAGTGCAGCTGAAGCTGCTCTACAGTGGTGAAGGTAAATCTGCAATACCTTCACCATTTTGGCCGTTATCGCCCACGTCGCCTATTAGGGTGGAGTTGACCGCGTCTTCCGACATCTCGATCAACTCCTCCTCCGTATAAACCCGAAGCATGCGTCCGACCCCCAGCGAAGACGTCGATGAGGCATAACCCCCGGTCAGGTCGTCCATTGGATCAACCTGCTCGGATTCCTCCTCCATCTCCACGTCGCTGTTGGCCTCCTCCGGCTCTACCTCCGTGATCAGGTTCTTCGCTGCGTTTACGTCGTTGCTGTAGACCTTAATTTTGGCCATGTCACAGCCGTACCGAATCACCCCGCTCTTTTGCTCCAGCAACTCTATGGAGTCCTTATTAAGAAGCAGGACAACCTGCATCGTCGCTTTACCGCTTTCATTTATTTTCACCACCTTCCAATTTTGAGGTAGCTCCGGGTTGTAGAGCCTTATGGTGTGCAGGATCCTTTCCGCTGGCTTGCAAGGCAACCATGCTCTCGCTCTCGGTCGCACCGGTAGGTCCTTGAAGTCGACCGCCCTTAGCTTCGCACCAGGGTAGACATCTCCAATGCCTGCGACTGTCTTCTTGTATATATCCGCTGATCTAGCATCCTCGCATGCTATAACCCGGATGTTATTTTGGAACCACCCCGCTCCCTTACAGGTTGGCGGAGGTCCCGGATTCTCCAACATAATGGTGATAGCAATGTCGGCCATCGCGGCCTTAACCCACTTCCATTGCTGCCTCAGGGCTAGGCTGTCTTCATCGCTCTCGTCAATGATGCCAAGCAGGATCTGCTCACTGGCTACTTCAGCAAAAGAAGGCCCCTGCGTTCTGACCCTCTTTGCATTGTTGGTCGTATTTCTCCCTGATCTATTGCGCTTACTGGAGGGCGCCTGCGGCTGTCTCTCCTCCGGCTTTCGGTAATCGGGCAGGACTGCCTTCGCCCAGTCGATTTCTGTGAGGATCTCCTTCACATGCTCTGCCTTCGCCTTGCTACACAGGTCAGGCGTAGTGGTGAACCTTTGCAGGATTCGTGCAGCCATCTTCTTCTGTCGATAGCCCGCTGTAGCTGGTTCTGGCCTCTGGTCAGGCCTCGAGAAGGCCGTGGGTGTCGCGGGAGGACCGCCCGGGGCCTGCGCCCCAGATTCAGCCTTATCCCTGGCTGCAATCTGCATGCCAGGTTGGCATCCACTGGTGCCAGGAGTTTCCCGGGGTGGACTCCTTTGAGCATCCCCACCACCGTTTTCCTTCTTTTTTGCAGGAGCTTGGCCCGGTTTCCCCATTGGCCTTGGTTTCCCGCTGTTTGTCACCGCACTACGGCTGGTGGAGGTACTCTGCATCGCTTGAGCCCCTTCTTTAGTGGGCCGAGACCCTTCCGACGCCTTAAGGGGGCCGGTCCCTTTATAGTTTGTTTTTGTTGTTGTTGTTGCTGTTTTTGTTGTTGTTGTTGTTTTTTGATTTTTTCTATCCATATTTGTTCCCACGGGCTGCGGAGAAGGGGGGTCGTCCACACGGGCAGAGATCCGCGATGCCCAGGTAAGGTCTACTTACATCCTGGGTGTGGCCGCCTCCCAGAGGGCTCCGTTCGCGACTGGGCTATTTAGGGTCCCCCAGCCTGGCCGATCCTCGGTACGGTGCGCATGACGCCTTGATCGAGCCCCTTCAGACATCCAAACCACGCGCATCAGGTGAAAACATGGAATTGAATGCAGTTTTCACCGATGTATCGCTAGAGATCTAGCTTCCAATATAGAAGAAAAAATTAGAGAGTAACATTCTGTATATAAAATTTCAATTTAGGTCAATTGATACGGTAAAGTGAATACTGCAATATGGCTGTCAAAAGAAAGAAATTTACAAAGGCTTACAGCTGAAAATATTTTTGTGGAAGGTTGCCACCTATTTGAAAAGTTTAATTTAATTTAATTGATAGCATAAATTAAATATTGCAATATTGGCATCAAACTAAAGAGGATAGGAAATTTTAATGCTGAAAATATTTTTAGGGGATTTGCCAACTGA
>NW_023474314.1:0-3514 GCF_013731165.1 Rhagoletis pomonella
TTAACAGCCAGGTTCAAAGCCTGCCTTTCGCATTGCTCTTGTTATTTCTTCTGTCTAAGTGGTTGGGGTGAGTACATCATGCATTGTAGGCTCTCGGGTCATGCCAATATCTTTACAGAGTTTCTTTATTTAAAAAAAAAATCTCATTCAGAAAATTATAGTTTTCTTAATTCGGAAATTTTTTCCATTAATTTAAGTCTATCATTATTTGTTGTGGCAAAATTTAGTGCCCTATATGTCAAAGCTATTTCTTTCTTCTTCCTGTATCGCTTTCCTCCTCGAGTTTGCTTTTTAGTTTTGAAAATGGGTGGAATCTTTGGTTCTTCCACCCGTCTTTGTAATTTGTTTCGCCGCCGATATTCCTCGATAGTTATCGGTTGCGGCCCTATTTGTACAACTTCGGAGGTTTGAGGAACCTCCTCAGTTACTCTTGGAGGATCTTGATTTTTCTTCTCTGCCTCTAATGTGAACCTCTCCCATCTATCAAAAATGGAGTCAAACTCCTCCTGGGAGATTTCTTGCATGAGAACAAGGAGGGAGTGAAGAGGAAGAAAAAAAATTATATAATTTAAGGAAAGCCAAAAATTTAAGGAAAGCCAAAAAAAATCTATTATGAGACTTAAAATCTTCCTTTTAGAAAAAAAATTATTTTTTTTTTGATTTGATAAAAAAAATTACTTATTAATTACCCTAAGCAGGAATCTGCTACTTGGCTGGCGGTAAACGCCGAAGAGTTCTAAATATTAAAACTTATTCTATATATATTTTTTTTTACCATTACATAACTTATTGATAGCAGCTTATAATTGATTGAACCAATTGCATCCGTTCCTTTGGTTTGAATTAATTTTCCTCTGTTAATAATGTATTCAGCGGCAAAAGATTGCAAAACGTCCTTACTTATTGATAGCAGCTTATAATTGAATGAACCAATTGCATCCGTTCCTTTGGTTTGAATTAATTTTCCTCTGGTAATAATGTATTCCTTCGTGTTGTCCACCGCATTATATTGTTATTTGTTGCGTTGGTGTTTTTTTTTTTTTTTTTAAATTATCCAGGATCAAGCTAGTCTGCTGAAAATAAAGCAGACTGGCAGGATCAAGCTAGTCTGCTGAAAATAAAGCAGACTGGCAGGATCGCCATAACGAATGTTTTATTATTAAATAAAACGCGTTTTGTTTTTAGCTGCGACTTAGCATGTCGCATAAGAAAATCAGTGTTGTTCTTTATTGGAATCATCTTATTTATACTCTAACATCTTATGTACTACTTATTTACTACAATACATATTTACTTAAAATTCTTACTGACTGAATCTCTCGCTTGCACATATGAGCATGCATTCATATGTGCCTAGCTCAAAGCATAGCTCAGTGAAGTCACCAACACACACACAACCATTTCTAATGTGGAGCTACAAGCAATGCATCCACAGACATATCTACATGTACCAAGCATGAAGGTGCTAGCAGCGCAGTCGTACATATTTACATACATAGAGCTAGCGCATGCACCAGATATAGCTTGTGCCGCTTGTGTGTTTAGCGTGTGAAAATAACAAAGTAAGGAATTTGTTTATGCTGCAAAAATACATAACACAGGCGTGTGGCTTTGTTGTTGTTAGTGACTTATTCTGATATACTACAAGAGGAATATGCAAAAATAAAGATAATTATGAAGAAGAGGATGAGGATGTAAAACTCGATATTGCTATCGATAAAATAATCGATATTGTTATCGATACTGTTATTGATTAAATAATCGCTATTGTAATCGATATAATAACCAATATAATAATCGATATTGGTATCGATACAATAGTGGATATTGTTATCGGTATAATAATCGATTAAATAATTGATTTTGTTATCTTTTTTTCATTTATATTGTTATCGATATGTATAATAATTGATACTGATGATTGTTATATATATCGATGAATAAATCGATTTTGTAATCGTTGTATTTTTCTATATGTTTATGGATATTGTTATCGGTATTTTTATTGAAACAGTTATCGACAGGGTTACCGATTTAATAATCGGAACATGGAATGCGATCACATTACATGACATCATATCACATTATATCACATGATATGATGAGACGTCACATTATATTACATCACATAATATGATATCACATCACACGATATCACGTGACATGACATCATATGATATGACATCACATTGTATAGTATGACATCACATGACTTGACAGCACACGATATGACATCGTATGACATGACATCGCATTACATAACCTGGCATCACATGATATGACATCATATGGTATGACATCATATGACATGACATCACAGGATATGACAGCACATGACATGACATCCTATTTATGACGTAAAATCACGTCACATCTTATCACCGTCATCACATCTCATCTACTTGAATAGATAAAGAAAAGGATAAAAGCAAAGATATGAAAGATAAAAACAAAGATGAAGACCAAGGTAAATTTACCGATTTCAAAACCAAGAACACCGTTGGAAAGGTAATTCTGTAGATGAGGGGAGTTTTTATAGTTTCGAAATTGGTTTAAAATCGTTGTTTAAAAATTTCCATATTTGTGTATGGTTGTTTTTGCAACCTGTTCAATTTAAGCTCTTTCGCAGTTTTTACTTCGTATTTAAAATTAAACTTTGAAATAAAGATAAATATGAAGATGAAGAAACAAGTGATAACGATGAAGACAAAAAAAGAAGGCAAAAGTGAAGATAAAGACGAAAATGGAAATAAAGGCGAAAATGGAGACAATGAGAAGTACATAAGAATTAGGGTAACTGAATTGAAATTTTCCATAAAAGTTACCGGAATTTATCGAATCATCGAAGTTTATAATTATCGAAATTTATCCATGCTTATTAAGTTATCACAACGTATCGAATTATTCAAATTGATCAATGTTTATTGAGTTGTCGAAATTTATAGACACAGAAACTTAGTTGTCGAAAATTACGAATAGTTATCGAGCTATAAAAACATGTGGGATTATCGAAATTTGTCACGTTAAAGAAATGTATCAAGTTATCGATATTTATTGAATTATCATTATTTATAGACTTAACGAAATTTATCGAGTTGTAGTAATGCATGGAGTTCTTTCAACTAACAGAGTTATCGATAATTATTGATCTACTGAAATTGGTTGATTCATCGAATCGAAGTTTATGGAATTTTCAAAATATATCCATTAATCGAAATTTCAAGATTATATAAGCTTATCGATTTATCACTGCTTATCGAATTTTATCGTGCTAACAGAGTGTAATGAGTTATCAAAATTTTTCGATAGCTTTCGAAAAATGTGGAGCTGTCAAAAGTAAAATTTTTTAAAGGTATCCAAAGAATTTACATTTTTGATTTATCGAAATTTGTCGAGCCCTCGAATTTCACAGTTATTGAAATTGGTCGAGTTAACGAATTTTGTTGAGTTATATGATTTTAGTGTTTTTGAAATTCATCGAACTATCGATATGTATCAAATCATTAATATTTAT
>NW_023474315.1:0-3513 GCF_013731165.1 Rhagoletis pomonella
GAAAAAAGTAGTTATTGGTTTTCCATCGGATTTAGAAAAGTCTATTACATTTTGAGACTTCCGTCAAAATATTTCACAAATATTTTTTCCAAAAAATCCCCTTTAGAGGATAGGCGAGTTTAAGCTTAGAAAGTTTGCGTAAAAATATTTAAAAATTGTATCAACGAAATGAAAATAATGAGATTTTTGGAGGTATTTTCAAATCAGTCCAGCTTACGTGAATCTTAATATTTTACCGAAATATTTTGGCCAAAGTTTTAAAATATAATTAATTTTATAATTCCGGTGAAATATCCGCATTTTAAGCTAGGTACTCTAATGTCTATAGAGGAGGGTATTTGATTACTATTAAAATAAAAGTATTTTGCAATTAGTTTCAATGATACATACATATGTATGTGTATGTATTCTTATATGTATGTTTACCTGTAAAATTTACTGATATATTTGAAAATCCGATTCCTCTGCTCTTCGCTTTATCAAGGAAAGAGACTTATAATTTTTTCTTTTGTGTTTCCAATGAGGTTATGCAAATAATGTTTGCTCACATTTTTCGCTGTCAAATTTGCCAACTGCAAAATGCAGGAAAATTGCTACAAGAAACGCAAAACAAAAGAAGAAAATACGAAGCAAATAATGAAAAACTATTAAAATTTCATGGACTAAAAATGGCTAACGAACATTCAAACCAGATGTTATGACCCGGAATTTGGATAACAAAAAAAAAGAATTGAAAAACTAAATAAATACTAGCACACATAGACACATCATGATAGAATATTTTACGCAATATAAGGAATTATTTGAATATAAATGCAATATAGTTAACCCGAGGACTCGCCGCGGTTGATGACCAGCATCTTATTAGTAAGAAAGGAAGGTGAAATCACAGCTCGTAGAAACATAATTGACACGATGATGAACGTCAAGCAGCAGGGCCCGACGAGAGGGGAGGTGGGGGGCGGAGTTCCCCAGGGGGCCCCATGCTCAGACTCCAGAGTATATTTCATAAGATGTTGATAAATCGCAAAATAATAGAGTTGGCATGCCTGGTGAGCAGACAGCATTCGAAAAATGTGCAGGCAGTTATTTGCGAGCTCTGATAAATATACATCAGGCATGCCCAGCGCAGGGCACTTGCTTATGGAATTTTGCCAGCGTTGGACATGACTGATATACATATTTACATACATACGTATGTACGATGGATCTACTGCTGATGTGTCCGAAGAGATATCAAATGAAATGATGCACTTAAAAACCATTTATAGGTCGAATTTTGCTGAAAATTCAAAGGATTGCATTCCTCCATTTCATCTTTCGAATACCATCACAGCTAAAAATTTAGACACACTGTTCCCAGCATTCTCATGGTATCGTGCTACATGGCCCACGACAGGGACAGTCCACCGCCAGAACCAAGCGATATCCTCGTGCGAAACCATAGACAAATTATTTTGATTGGCTGCGATGCGAACGCCAGGCATCCAGTTTGGGGCAACACCACACGGGGAACGAACGAGGTGAGTCCTTACTATACTTTATATTAAACACCAGCCTAAGTATATGCGCGAAGGGCAAAAGACCTACCTTTATTTTTCCTAGTACGGACCGTTCTCTGGATGGGAGGAAGTGTTGGACGTAACGTTGTTGTCGGAAAACGACATCGTTTTCGTTGGAAACTGGCGAGTATCGGACAGACCGTCAATGGTTGACCACTGTATGATCCTCTTTGACCTTTGCGGTATATCCTATCCTCCCTCGGCATACAGGAACCCACGAAGAACCAATTGGGATAGGTATTATAGAATATTAAGTAATCACCTATGTAAAAGTAATCCAGATAAAAGTCATACAAAAAGGAACTAAGGAAAGCTAAGGCAAAATCCTGGCAATCCTACTATTCGGCCATAGAAAGCTCCAAGGAATCAGCTAGGCTCAGCAAAGTCCTGTCCAAGGAGCACACCAACTTATCTCTGCTAGTAAACCATTGTAGACTCCCTATAGAAACTAGGGGTTGATGACGGTGCCTGCAGATGGATACGATCGATGCTATACAATAGAATAATTCACGCTACAAATGGGACTGCGTCGCTGACCCATCATGTGAGTAGAGGCACCCCACAGGGAGGCGTTCTCTCACCATTGCTGTGGGTAATAGCGTTGAACGGTATACTGAAAGGCCTCAACAAAGGGGGCGCCAAAGTTGGCACTTGCGCTGATAGCGAAAACAGCTATTTCAAAAAGCGTAACGGACAAAAAAGCAAAGCGAGTGGGTCCAGAGGTCAGGTGGACAAAACCAAGTATCGAACCTTGGCACTCAGGCTCATGTAAAGAACTTTGCTTATTTGGAAACCGATAATAATGAAATGCTACTTTGAACTGAGTAGTCAGTTGAAAAGTGGAGTTCTCTCTCGTCGTACAGAGATCCCACTCTATAAGTCGCTGGTGCGCAGAAGCAAATTCCGTGGAAGATTTACGCACACTTGAGTGATGTGACTTCGAATATATCGAAAATAAGGCATGGATGAGCGGAATGAACTTTGCAGCGATGTAGACATAGCGCAGCAAAAGCGAACCCGCTGCCCTGGCCATCAGCTGATAGTGACATAGAAAGGGCAACACCCTCTGCGAATGAAAGACCAGGTGTAGAAGAAATGGGCGATGCACATCGAATTTCTAACTAGCGTCAGTTGGTACAGAAGAGAAGCGAAATGTCCCAAAAAGCAACGAAGAACACCGAAAAAGTTCAGAAAAGTTCCGTAAAAATCATTACAGCGCCTAAAAAGTAAAACAAGCAGAGAACTGAAAGGTTCTTAAAAATCTTGACCGATGCCGGAGGAATAGGGAAAGAAAAAGGCTGGGTAAGTCTGGAAAATCCCGAAAATCCTAAAAATATATTTATTATTGCTTTAAATAGTCCGTATTTCTTTTTCAAAATCGAATGGTATCTTCGAAAATGAGGAACGAAAATTTTTTCCATTGTGTCTAAAAATAACTTTTATTACTAAGTTTACATAGTATAACCTAAATTGGGTCGCTCAATCCAAAGGTCAGTTTTCCTTCATCACTTCATGATTTTATCCTAACCTAAAAAAACATGGCGGAATCTATGTGAGATTTTTGAGGTTAGGAACAAATCCTGATGTGACAGTGCAAAAGGAACTTCACTGTCGTGCTCAGCGCTTCAAAATACATAACGAAAAGTTCATTTTACTCCATTACGTCGGGTCTGGGTTCGATCGTTTTTTTTTTTTTGTGGAGCTGTTTAAAGAACTTGTTAAGTTTAGTCCGTTGCCCCGAAACTTGCAATTTCCCATCTAAGTCCTTATGCGGGCTTGTCGTTATCAAATATCCAAACAATTTAGCAAACAATTTAAGCAAATTTTAGAAACTGTTAAGATTTTATACTAAATTTGAGTTCACAAACACACCATCAGTCTTCTCTTACACATACATATGTACTTATATGTAAATATGTATGTATTTATTTAGATTAATTACGTAGTTTTT
>NW_023474316.1:0-3513 GCF_013731165.1 Rhagoletis pomonella
AAAAAGACGGTATCAATTTGGAAGGAGAGTATAAAGTGTGGTTGGGTCGATGGACGAACAAGGAAAGCGAAACGCCATTCCCAAAATCAGCAGCAGAGGTTCTTGGTAAATGCGACGAATATGCTTTTCCATTGATTACCAAACTTCTCCGCATTCTTGTCACACTTCTAGCTAGTAACGCTACTACCGAAAGACATTTTTCAACCTTTCGCCGGTTAAAATCATGGTTGCGTAGTACCATGAATGAAGAAAGACTGATAGGTCCAGCACTTTTACATGTACACTTAGATATTGGAATTGACACTGAAAGGATAATAGAAAGATTCGCAAAAGGAAAGCGCAAAATTGAATTTTCAATTTAAATTATTACAATAAAGATTCTGAATAAGTTGTTTAGTTACTTAATTATATCCTTCATTTTACCAACATTGTAAGCAAGAAATAAGTATTTATATGTATATATTGCATTAATAAACCCAAGATATAACTTTACTTCTTGTGTTTTTTTTTTCTTAAATAGTACATGCAATTGTTTTATTAGACCTTGCATCAAATTCACAAAATGAAAAGTAATATTATATCACAAAACCCTTTACTTCACACTTCATAAAAAATACTCGAACCTATATTTGCATGAAAAATAAATTAGGGTTAGATGCCTGTAATTTAACGTTATTTGACATTCAGTCGTGCAAGTTTGTAAATTCTGGATTCGTGCTTACTATCGCATAGGATGTTGCATACTGAGATTTTGATCTATCTGTGTAAACTATATTCCAACTTTAATTTCTAAATGTTTCGCCCTTTTCATTAAATGATGCAATGTACGCAGTTTTACTGGTCGAAATTTGCGACCACTGCACCCATCTTTTCGCAATATTTGCTGAACAAACCAGACACTACAAGATTCGTAAACAAATACTACGCGGACATTACTAAGAATGATTGGAATAGCTACAACCACGACTACAAACAAATGAACATTGAAGGGAACGCTGCGTATACCCTTAATAGTGACATTTCAAGAATGGAACTCAACAAATAGTATATACGCCTGAGGCTAGGACACATGCGCCAAACATACTGTCACCTTATGGATAAGACGCCCCCTCCAATATGCCACCTCTTTTTAAATGAATACTTGCGGTAAACCACATAATTTATAACTGTACTTTTATAAAGAATATGACATTAACTCTGTTCAGTAGAATATGTATTCCTGACCTCCTAACAAATATTAGAGAGACAATATTATTGCTAAAATATGTAATATTTATTACTTCATATAATTAAAATTCTGTATCTTATGTTTTTAATATTTATTTCTAAATAGAGTGTACCATTATTTCTTTTATTAGGCCACAGTTGTTAGCTGCCTAATTTTAAGGTTTATTTATATATTTTAATTATTTACCGCTGTGTTGTAGTGGTAAGCAGTGCGCGCTTCCACTCCGCAACGCCTGGGTTCAAAGCCTGGTCAAAGCAACATCGCAAAAAAATATAGAAAAAAGGTTTTTTCTTAACAGCGGTCGTCCCTCGGCAGGCAATGGCAAACCTCCGAGTGTATTTCTGCCATGAAAAACAGCTTCTCATAAAAATACAATTGCCGTTCGGAGTCGGCGTAAAACTGTAGGTCCCTCCGCTTTGTGTGACAACATCAAGGCGCTCGCCACAAATTGGAGGAGAAGCTCGGCCAAACACTAACTTATGTGTAAAAGCCAATCTATTATTATTATTAAATAAATAAATAAATATAGGAGTTTTCGTATATCGGAAAATTACTGTTATACGGGAAACCGGGTCAATTTTAGTCCGATTTGAACAATCTTCAACGAATTGCTTTATCGTATCAAGGTTATTAAATACACCAGGTTTGGTAAAAGTTGATATATCGGTTACCAAGATACATATTTGTAGTCATAAGTGGGCGGCGCCACGCCCAAAATTAAAAAAAACTATAATAGTCTAATTTTTTGCTCTGTGGTCATTGCAATAATCGATTTTGAGTCAATTAGCTTCAGTAGTTAGTTATTTATCGCAGTTTTCGTGTTTCTGTAAATTACCGTTATATGGGAGGTGGCGTGGCTATTGCCCGATTTCAATGATTTTCAGCAACTTTCTTAGCTGGATCCTATGCAAGACTTGTACCGAGTTTGGTAAGGATTGGTGTAGCGGCTACCAAGATACAGTACTTCATCATAAGTGGGCGGGGTCACGCCCCTTTTCCAAAAAATCTCATAATAATATTATTTTGTACCGAAATTCTACTCCACATACTAATTTTTAACAATTTGGATCAAATATTTACTGAAATATCATAGTTTTTGCATTTTTCGAAAATACCGTTATATGAGAAGGGGGTGTGGTTACAGTCCGATTTTACCGAACCTACCTCGTTGATATATCTCAATTTTTGCTCGAGTTATCGTGTACACGGACAGGCGGACGGACAGACTGACATGGCTTAATCGACTTCTCTTTTCATTCTGATCATTCATGTATACATTTGTCTATATCTATCTCGATTCCTTTAGGCTGTTACAAACAACCGTTATGCGAAAAAAGTTATAATACCCTGTGCACAAGAGCGCTCGGGTATAAAAAGATATAACAGTAGTTTTCAGTTAATGTATATAATCATGAAGAAATAAATATTCGCATTAATTGGATGTAAGTCCTATAAATTGATTTATGCAAAAAAATTACCAAAATTTTTTTTTGCGTTGATCGCACTTTAGATCTAGGTGTGCGATATGTTCGACAACATAGAGGACAGCCAACAAAAAAAAATTGCCAAAAATCAAAGGGAGATTTTAGCAGTTTAAAATTGCACTTCCTCAGACTAAAATTAAATGAGCTACAAAACTTCATACCAATTTTTTCTAAAGATTCTGATTAAAAAGTTTGAAATTTTTGTGAAACTTTCCAAAATTTATATCACTTTTGTACTAAGATTGAAACCTGAGTTCATTTCGTGTTTGTTGTATAACCAGCTAGACTTTATAGAAACAAATAAATTTTTCGTATTGAAACATTACGGTGTGGTGGTTGTAAGAAGGCATATTGTCATTGCCGTCTTAAATAACCTAGCAAAAGTGTGTCTGCACAAGATACGTAATACAGCTCACGTTCATGATTTTCAGCGACGCATTTATCTTCTAATATTACTGTTTGGTGGTTGTCAGAAGGCATATTTCCATTGCCGTCTTAGATAACCTAGCAAAACTATGTATGCACAAAGATACGTTATACTTTCAGTGCGTTTGAAAGGCGCCACGCCCCTTTTCAAATAGCCCCAATTTTATGTAAGAGAATGGGATTGACTACATATAAGTATCTCCATGCCATGTTCGAGTACTCTACCATGAACACTTCCGGAGATATGCAGTGTGAAAAATTCGGTTTGTATGGGAGTTGCCACGCCCCTTTATCCAATAGCCCCAATTTTTCTTCATGACTTTGCGACTGATTTTATATATTTTGTACATCCCAAGTTCCAGTAATCTACCATGA
>NW_023474317.1:0-3512 GCF_013731165.1 Rhagoletis pomonella
TTGCGGTGATTTTTAAATTATATACACGTTATATGTTGAAAATACTAGATATATAAATATTTCCTAATAAACAATCGTGGTACAAAGCTGAATAAAAATATTAAAAATAAAATGTTAACAAGCCACAATAACATTGACAAGTACATAGTTTAGGAAGAGCCTGCCTGAAACTATACAAAAAAGCAAATAAGCAAATGGATGTATAGAGTTGACAACAACAACCACGCTGTCGAGTTTAAATAGCGGCAAATGAGCTGCACTTGATAGTAGTTGGTTGAATAAGGAAAATGAATTAGCAACAAGAGTTTACGGGATGTACATAGCTCAGTGGTTAACGCTTCTGACTTTGAACATCGAATACCCAGGTTCGATCCCTGCTGAAGTCTAGAAAAAAGAAGTCTGATGAGGAGATGTGGTGATCCCTAGGGACACGAATTTCGATACGATACGATACCATATCGATACTTTTGGCATTCGATACCGATATTTACTACTCGATAGTTTTAAAACGATATTTTTTGGAATCGAGTACCAGAACCCTAGTATCGTATCGAATGTAATAAACTCACTGTTCAAACACGGAAAGTCGAGTTTCTTATTATCGGCGATTTCTCTTTTGGTGTTATCCTTTGCATTCAGACACAGAAACTCTTTTGTACGCAATTGTTGTTGTCAGCTATGAATCGCCAACTTGAATTACTCAGACGAACGATAGCACAAAGCGTGTTTCCCGAGTACGGGCGACTCGGTACCCGTCCCCTTTCCTCGTCGCTCTCTCCCCTACAAGCTTCGAGTTTCCGCAACAAAAGTTTTCGTGTCTGAACATCGACAAAGCAATTTCTTCGCATTCTCTTTTGTGTTTTCTATTTGCTTCCACACACGTCAACTTTAATTGAATTCAAGTCCTTGGTTCTATAAATGGGAAGCAACGAAAAGATCAAAAGAGACAAGAAAACTTGAAACGAATTGACGGTACGGAGGTATCTGTACTCTTCCCCTCTCTTCTCACCTCTTTCTCCAACGAACGAGTAGACTTGAAAGCAAGACTTGACGTGTCTGAAAGGGCACATAGTCTTTTACTTTCCTACTAACTTTTTGCAGCCCTGTAATGTTGTACTGAACATTGAATTGTTTTACCTTTTGCAACCCTGTAATGACAACTGAGAATTGTATTTTTTGTAATAAGCTCTCTTGAATTCTGAATTTTTAAAGAAAATACACGCGGTTTTTTCACTTAACCTTAATTTTATAACAAGGTTCGTATTACTATTAATGTCTTCGCAACACTCACATTACAAGGATAATGTTATTAACAATTAATAATAAATTGGGCTTTTAAGAGCAGAAATGTGTAATATAGTTAGGATTGCATGTGGTGGAATTTGAACCCGCGACTTCGGTGTTGTAAGACAACACCTCAATCTCTACGTGTTGTTACACAATATGTTAGTGTTTCACCGAGATTGCGAAAATTTTAGAATGGTAACCCCCAGGTACGGAATTAAGGAAAATAGGGGGGGAAGAGGGGGTTCTAAAGGGGGTATATGTAAAGTTTTAAAGCGCGGAACCTTATAGTTTTTAAGTAATTTGTTATTAAATTTTGTAATTTTCACCAACTTGTATGGGACTATTTCACAATATATAATGCACTTTCCACTAAATTTACACGTTATTTACACTCAGTATATGCGCAGTAAGAGTTTCAAAGAAATAAATACTTTAAGTATATTACAGCTTTTTTATCAAAAATTGATTGTTGTTTAGTTTTATGAGAGTACATGCAGAATATGTGCAAATGGCAGCAGGACTGTGTTGCCATATCTAAAACCAAGAGTGGAAAGCAAGACCAAAAGAAAATACGATTAAAAGGAAAATACGATAAGGTTATTTTGTTCAGATTAAAATAAATAGTAGGGGGATCAGGGGCTGAACACCTTTCTGCGTAGGCGGCTTTCGGCCGCGCTTAGGGATTATAACCTCACAACGTAGAATTCTCCTTTCTGTGTTGCCATAGAAATTGGGCCGAACACCTTTTGCATAGAACACCTTTCTGCGTAGGCGGCTTTCGGCCGCGCTTAGGGATTATAACCCTTACTACGTAGAATTCTCCTTTCTGTGTGACCTAACTGGGGCTACCGCCCCAGTGATGTAACCTTGGGAAAGGATGAGGTAACTAGAATTCCCTTTCTGTGTGGTAAACCTGGGGCTGGCGCCCCAGTGATGTCTATTTTGGTTGGCCATAAAGGAAAGCCAACTGCACCTTTCTGCGTAGGCGGCCTTCGGCCGCACTTACGGATTATAACCCTCACTACGTAGAATTCTCCTTTCTGTGTTGCCGGAAGAGGGGAATATGACCCCAAGCTCCCTACTATTTATTTTTATTTGAACAAAAGAACCTTATCATATTTTCCTTTTAATCGTATTTTGTTTGGTCTTGCTTTCCACTCTTGGTTTTGTAGATATGGCAACACAGTCCTGCTGCCATTTGCACATATTCTGCATGTACTCTCATAAAATTAAACAACAACCAATTTTTGATAAAAAAGCTGTAATATACTAAAATTATTTATTTGTTTGAACGTGCACACTCTAACTGCGCATATATTGAATGTAAATAACCTGTAAATTTAGTGGAAAGTGCATTATATATTGTAAAATAGTGCCATACAATTTGGTTAAAATTACAAACTTTAATAACAAATTCCTTAAAAAGTATAAGGTTGCGCGCTTTGAAACTGTTAGACCCCCCTCTACCTCCCATATTCTCCTTAATGCTGTACTCCGGGGTTACCAATCTAAAGCCCACCCCCGAGATTCTCCTCCGATTTGTAAAGTGCGCCTTAAGTTCTGAACACATTAAAAACGACGAGCTATGGGCCACAGCTTCCACTTTGTTATCTTCATTGTCTAAACGCTTTGTCGATGGCGACATGATTTTTTTGAATGCGTCGGCGACATCATGAATTTGTAAGAGTTTGACATAAAAGAAGAGGAAGAACCTAATCTGTCGCTGGAAAAATAGAAATAGATCTAATCTGGCCACAACCACAGTCGTCGCGTAGCCCTTTCGGCGCCAAAATAATTATCTACATAAGAGTACGTGTTAAAATAATTTGACAGCTATGGTCCATAGCTCGTCGTTTTCATTGTGTTCGGGCTATTAATGTTGTGGCACAAAAGAGGTCCCTACAGTTTTATGTCGACTTTGAACGGCAATTTTGTTTTAATTGGAAGCTGTTTTTCATTTTCAAGTTTTGAGCACTTCTAATCATTACACCACAGCGGCCTATATACGAGACCTATATTCATATAAATTTTTTGGATTTTGGTATCGATATTTGGAATATCGAGTCTTTTTATTCCGATATTAATGGGTACCCGATATTTTTAAAGCGATACTTTAAATGAGTACCATATCGATACTTTCTGTTCGATATCGTGTCCCTAGTGATCCCCGAAATAGTGCTATAACTTCTACCGCTTAGACTTTGTTGCTTTTTCAATTTTTCCTA
>NW_023474318.1:0-3512 GCF_013731165.1 Rhagoletis pomonella
CACTTTTCCTAAATTATAACTGTCAACAGTGAGGTGGGTTCCAAGGCTAGTAGTTCTTTAAACTACAAGGAATTTTTTTATGAAACTTTAGACGAATATTGACTTGCTAGCATCGCCATTAACATTACCGTCTTTTACGTTTATTTTCCAAGAGTTCTACAACGACTCCGCGCCAGTGAGTCTTTCGCAATCGTATGCTGCGAATGGTTCATTATACTAAAGCCAGTCTTCCGACATAAGCTACTATTCTATACGAACACAGATATGTATACTTCCTAATAGGCTTGTAAAATGCCCAATACCCAAATCCCTCGCATGAGTTATTATCGGTAAAAAATTGGGTACGATCAAATCTGGCATCGCTGCAGCAAGTATAGCGCCAGTGAAACAGTGTTGATATTTTAAGTACAATTGTACCTTTTTCAGTACAATTAATTTTAAAATGTACAAAAGTACAATTTGCCGATTTTAAGTACAATTTCAACATCAAAAATACTTTGTGCGCCAAACGCTCAAATTTCTTCTAGCACTTTGATTCTTAATCCGTTTACATTTAAGTAAATGGATATACCTATATTTCATATTTGCTACAAAACGAAATTATGAATTGTATTTCGAATGTAAACGTGATTGTGAACAGTAATATTAGTGATGTGCGTTATGGTGATTGCGATTTCTTATCACCGGCGGGCGAAATATCCCTCATCGCTATTTATTTTGAAAAATCTTTGGAAATGCAATTTACCTAATGGCGATCCTGCAGAAATAGAAGTAATTGAGCAATTCGGAGGTTGAAAGTAAAAAAATATATGTAAATTCCATGCGCTGAAATTATAAATTTCCCTTGAGGATTTCCATTTTATCGATAGTGATCTCATTTTATGTTCATTAATATGAACTGAGCTATATAGTGTATTAATGTTTTATCATCATTGTCTTCATCCTCGACAAAATTACACGGTCACCCGGTATTAATTTTATTTTTTTAAATAATTTTAATTATTTTTTTTTATAAAATTGTAGCTCATTATCAAATAAAAACCTTGCAAATAAATCGAAACTTGAAAGAATGAAAAAAATCAACAAAGCTTCATCAAATTTTCACAGCTTTTGTTCAGAATTTGTAGATATGTTTTGGGTTAACAATTTTGTAGCCCATTCATTCTAGTATAATAAGGTGCAAGTTTGAAGTGTCTAGAAAATACCATTAATTTTTTGATTGTTTGATGTTTTGATTTGTTTGCGGTGTTACGCACTTTCTTCCATATAACGAACGTTCGCATTTTTAACCGACTTCCACAAAAGGAGGAGGTTATCAGTTCGTCGGAATATTTTATTTTTTATGTATGTTACCGCATAACTTTGCACCAATAATCAATAATTCTTTTTGCAACGGAAAAGTAGTGTCTCAGAGGTGGTCCCATACTAATTTGGTTTAGATCCGATCTTTGGATCATGAAATATATAGATATATATATATTTTTTTTAAGTCGGTTTTTTTTTGCTAAATATTACTTGTATGTTATATGGATGAATGCGCGTGTAGCGTTGTTGTTTTTTATTCCAATATTTTAAATTAAGCTTTATTTTATAGTTTTTCTTAGACAATGATAAATGATGTACACAAATTTCAGTATGGAAAAAAAGTGCAACACCTTCAACGAAAAAAGTTCTCAAAAATCTACGCGAATTGAATGTACTATCTCGATCATTTAAACATCTCCGACTCGCCCACCACTAAAAGTGATTATTTAAATCTAAAGTATATATTAAATGATATTTAATATTTGCTTTAGAGATGAAATTTCGACAAATTTGTTTAAACAAAAATGTTAAGCGCATATGCAGAATGTGGAAGCGAGATTCTTCTGCTTGCGTTTCTATGTTTACATCATTTATCAGTTTAAGCACATACGATTAAATGTAAAAAAATATATTTTTAATTGCGGATCCGAAAGAAATATTTATTAGTTGCATTGAGTTACGCAAAAATAGTGCCGAAAATCAATCGATTGTGCCGAAGGTGCCGGCTGCTTCCGAAAGGGCCGAAAATGGCACAATGCACACTCATTTTCCATCACTGTCACACATACAATCTCACTATTCTGTTGATTTCGTTTTCTCCTTCCGATAACTTTTTGCTTCCCCGCTTGCTCAGCACCGCTGTGCAAAGCTTTGCACGCGCAGTCGCCCGCGACGCATATGTGCTGATATGGGCATCCCTAGCTTAAAGCAAGCTTCCAGACAGTGGAATAAACGCATAGTAGATTTTTTGCAGAGCTTCGGATTTGAGCAAGCTTCGGCTGATGCGGGTGTATTCACGTATAAATTCGACAACAACACGATGTACCTTGTATTGTATGTAGACGATGAACTTACATGTGCTGAACATCGCTGTCTAATCCCTGCAAAAAATGGGACTAATCCGGGATGACTCCGGGAGCAATCGCAATGGAGCATGGGACTAATACCACTTTTGATCTCTTTATATGGAATGAACTGATGTCCTATGAAGAGACTAATTGTTCGCCTTTATACCCGAACGGTATAAAAATCGCCTAGTCACTTTTAAAAAATAAAAATAAAAATTTGGGCCAGCTGAGATCCGAACCGGGGTGCTCAGTTTTGTTAGGCGAATACTCTCTCTGTGTGCCAACGATGCACATGAAATTTCATTGACTAAGTGCGTACATATCATTAAATCGTTAATAGTACTCGTTAGAGATGAGTTGGGGACTAGTTGGTCTCCAATTATACCCATAAGGGATGAGTCGAGACTAATTGGCCTTCATTGATACCCTAATTAATGCCCAATTGTACCCGATTAAGAGTAATCTCGGAATACTCTCTTTAGAGATTAGTCGCACAATTTTTTGCAGGGATTGAAAGCCTCTTAGAAAAAATGCGTGAGTACTAGGTACTCATGAAATTTGATGTGTAAACATATGCGAACGGCAGAGCATAAAAGTATGTTTATATATAAACTAGCTGTACTCTGCCACGTTTTGCTGTGGCATATTCCTGTTATATGGATGATAAACTATTAACGAAACAAAGCATACGTTTCATATGTGTTTGGTTATGTAATAAGTACTTGTGAGCACACAATATTTATTGGTTTTCCATTCTCTGCATAGATATCAAGGATATCTGGTTTGCCCACACAGGAACACGCAACATCTGAGAAGCAATCCGCTTCTAAATCTAAACCATACTTTCCAAAGTTCGACCTGGAGCATTACCTACGCCCACGCGTAGAAGCCTGTAAATCTTCCGTAAGATCTTTCTCTCGAATACTCCAAAAGCCGCCTCATCGAATGTTGTCATTGTTTAAGCGCCATATAACAGCTCGGGCATGATGAGTGACTTATAGAGTGCGGTTTTTGTACGTCGAGAAAGGACTTTACTCCCGAATTGCCTACTCAGTCCAAAGTAGCACTTGTTGGCAAGAGTAATTCTGCGTGAGTTTTTCATGCTGATATTTTTATCGGTGATAATGCTGGTTCCCTAGT
>NW_023474319.1:0-3512 GCF_013731165.1 Rhagoletis pomonella
TCTTCATCTTCATCTTCATCTTCATCTTCATCTTCATCTTCATCATCATCTTCAACCTCATTTTCCTCTACATCTTCATCTTTCTATTCATCTTCAACTTCATCTTGCTGTTCATCTTCATGTTCATCTTTATCTCCATCTTCGTTATCATCTTCATCTTTATCTGTATATTCATATCCAAACTAATACTTATACTTATCTTTTCCGATGCCTTTTACCGCGTCTTTGCTTTTGTCGTTGGCTTTACCTCTGCCGTTATCCTTATCAATATTTTTGTCTATATCCTTGTCTCTCACTCCCCCATTGGCGTTCATCGCAGCCATTCCTTTTCAGTCCACGCATTCGCAATATACTACCACATGATCACTGTGGCGTTAAATATTTAACGCAGACAGCTGCGAGCTCGACTAAGAAACCTGATTTTAAAAATTTGGAAAAAAACGAAATGATGGGTTAGTAATATTCTATTAAAGACGAATTATTAACATCACAAAACTTTTTCAAAAAATTGTATCATAATTTAAAATCGTTTTTCATCAAATTAACGTTTCTACTGTAATGTTTAATTGGTGGAATCGGCTTTACAGAATTAAACCGCTTTTATTTCAGCAGACGGTCGATTAGTGGCTTCATTTTCTTATATTGCAAGGGGGTTTTAATAATATCCTGTCTGAGATATTTATAAATGCCCTGTCTGAGATATTTATGTATAAATCCCCTGCCGAAAGTCGGCCTTTCGAGATTAATTTATCGCATGCCTTGCAACATAACTTTTAAT
Organism: Rhagoletis pomonella; assembly: GCF_013731165.1. Lineage (NCBI taxonomy): Eukaryota > Metazoa > Arthropoda > Insecta > Diptera > Tephritidae > Rhagoletis > Rhagoletis pomonella. The sequence continues at coordinate 779 of NW_023474319.1, forward strand.
ACAGATTAGGGCAAAGCTTCCATGCAGTGAAAGGTTTCTGTCATCCAGTAACTGCTGCGAACTTTGGAGTAAGGCGGCTATCGGGTTGAAGTTAACCTGCATCCAACAGAAAGGAGATGAATACTGGAGAGATGGATGGTTTCAGTGGATCCGTTTTGGTACTGTTTGAGAGATCGTTGCATTTCCATCCACTTATCGAGAAATATAATTAAAATATAATTTATCGATTTATCGAAAATGACAGAATCCATTCATTCAAGCCTCCAACAGGGAAATCTAGTTGCAGAAATAGTTCTCTATGCTTTCAATTACAGCAGCAGTCACTGGCCGACAGACCCAGTAAGCACTGGCCGATTATAATTTCAGGCAATTGTCTAACTAGAAGACGTTCTAGGCGAATGAAGGAGGTTCCATTCCTACAAAGTTGAGCTGCCGTACAATTCCTTTGTATGGCACGCCACTACAAATGTGGGTAGCAAATTTAGTGACTAACTTTTTTGGTACTTTTCTGACTTTTTCGACAAACTTGCTCTGCAATCCAGTGACCTGATAAATAGCTGCTTTTGAGTGTGTCGCGCTTTCGTCATTTAAACTTAGTTTTGAGCCATACGTGTGCATGGCTCTAGATTTACCTTTACTCCTCTCCGAGAGTGGTTTATTCGCTCTATGACTGCATAATTAAAACAGTTTTGTTGCATGACGTACTTATGTAATGGAGCGCACTGTATAAAGTCACCGTCCGTTAAGCAGCTACTGTCGCGGAAGCTTCGAGTTCATTTCGGCCCAAATCTATTACTGTAAACCAACGCTGTATGCGAGGGTACCCTTCAAATCCACAACCCATCCCGGGATTATTGAACGAAGTGTATTATCTGGAACTAAGATCCTCTTAAATCGCTGGTCTATGTTGTCGGTGCAGCTCAGTTTCCTGTATGCAACAAATCCCTGAATTAAACTGAGCTTGCATGGCTTAGTTCGCAAACTATCAGTTCTGATGTAATCTAAATACTACGTTTCTTTAAGGCAAAATCATTTAAACTGTACACTGTAGACTTCCGGTGAAAGAAATCCACTTATTAGTGAATTAACATGTACATAAATAAATAAAAAGAGAATATTCCATCTATGTACATACTCTTATACGTACATTCACAAGTATAATACTTAAGTACGTATTTATTTATACAAATTTATGGCACCGATTGCCTTTAATCATAAACATACATACATGTACACTAGTATGCCTCACACTTCATACAAGTAAAAGTCCATTCTAATAATATGTGTAAATTAATTTAGGTGCAAGGGTTCCCTGCAGGTCTCAAAAAAATTCATATAAAATGGCGCACAAGATATGGAAAAGAAAGTTTCATCTATAATAATTTCTTAAATCAGTTTGCAGCTCTCAGGAAAAAAATGGTTGTAGATTTATAGTTTTATTTTACTGAATTTATTATGAAAACTGACAGAAGTAGAAGTTCCGAGGAGACAGGAGTGATTAGATTTTGGTGGTACGAAGAAACTGAAGCAAATTTTTTAGAGTTCCACAGTTGCTATAAGATAAAGTGTCGTTTTAACTCCCGAAGAGCCCTATATCAATGGAAGGCACCTACGATAGAATTTCATACAGACAGTAGGCTTCGGGCATAGTAAAGTTTCGATGCTCGCTTCGGGGGCCTAATATCTTAACTGTAGTCTGGGCGCGCAGTCCTGTACTGCTCCCACTGATAAGACTTTTTGGTCCAGTTGAAAATTTTTTTTCAAATCCAATTCTTCGTTCCGCGACGTAACCCTTCGTTTGATAAAAGAGTAATCAGGAACTGTCCTCTTTTTATCTCCCTCAGTGTATAGACTCAATCTCTCACTAAATTAGTTGGGCATAATTCGTGCGCTTAACTGCTTTGGAGATATACTTGAAAATCATGCCTTTTCGTTTAAAAAGAATATTGCTGACCTTTTTTATCAAAAATCTGGTGAAAAATGGAAAAATGTAAAATGTGAACGTTTGCATAATTTTATTTTATTTTTTCAAAGATTCTGCCACCTGGTCCAAAATAGTTCACCTTTGTATACAATTTGATCGAATTTTGTAATGCAAAGTTTTTAAAAAGTGTAAATATCTCAGTTATTTCTTATCGCATTTTTATTCCCAAGGAAAGAGTATATTCCTCTCATTTAACTTTTTTGAAAAAAAAAAAAATCTGACTACTTCTTTTTCTGAAAATTTCTCGCTAATTCCACCAAATCGAGACAAAATATTTGGGTGGTTGGCATGAAAAAAGGCCAGAATTCGCCGCATGAAGGCAAAAATGTTTATAATTTTTTTTGTGTGGCATACTAATGTATTGGGATAGATATGCATATATGCAAAATCCGATTGCCGCGCTACTCATTTTTCAATCAGTCACTCATTTGCACAGAAAACACTTTAACAGCGAGGCAACAACACAACAACAAATCACCAACAGAAGCAGCTTTATTACTAAAAGATTCGATTAACCTATCAATGCGGAATATATAAAATGAAAATGATCCTTTTTCTGCGCAAGAAGAAGAAAAAAGTGTAGGACAAAAAGCAAAGGAAAAATAAGTATAAAAAAAGTTTGCGCTAAATCACTTTACAAGCTGATAACTGCGGAACCTCTACTAAAGCGATATTAAATCACCAGCGAAAACAACAACAACAACAACCCATAACAACAACAGCAGTGGCGGCAGCGGCGGCAGCAAAAAA
>NW_023474320.1:0-3511 GCF_013731165.1 Rhagoletis pomonella
ATATTCGATTAAGAATGTCCACGATTTAGCTTTCCCTGATTCCATATATACACATTTGATGTTGCCTTTTTTTGCCTTTTTTAAGATATTTGCCTTTTTTTTGCCTTTTCTACCTTTAAAAAAGTAGTAAAAGCGCAGGGACCTCTTGCCAAATTGGTGTTGAAAAAATTAAAAGCGGTTTTCTCAGCTAACGTAGGCTTGAAGACAATAAGGGGTGTGTATAAAATTGTAAAAGGCGAGGAAAACGCCCTTATTCCTGATATTATGAACGTTTCAAACATTTCATATTTATTTAAATTGGGCTCCACTTGCATCAACTTACGTCGAGCGCACATTTAGTACATTCAAGGCTTTTCTTCGCGAAAATCGAATGAAAATGCTGCCACAAAACTTCAAAATGCATCTTGTGGTTCAATGTTACTACAAATATACAGATTAAAGTTTTATGAGTTAGAAACTCGAAAGGATAAAATAGTCAAAGAGTTAAAGTACAAATTTTTCATATAATGGAACTAGTTCATAGTTTTTCTCTTTTTACTTGTAATATAAAAATTTCTAAAATAAATATATTTTTTGATTGTTCTTCGTATTTTCTGTCTTTTTTTATTGCCTTATTTTGCGTTTTTGGCAATACCTTTGTTTTGGCCTTTTCCTGCCTTTTTCGCTATTTTGTTTTGCCTTTTTTGCAATACCTAATGCCTTTTCCTGCCTTTTTTCGCTATTTTATTTTGCCTTTTCCAGCCTATTTCGTTACTTTATTTTGCCTTTTTTATAGGTTTTTAGTTCCTAAAAATCCGTTCCCTGGCTATGACCTTCGATTTAAAGTTGGTTCAGGCCCACCGTGCACATAAAAGCAAACCGTTGAAAATTATTGAAATTGGACTAAAATTACGGCCGCTTTTCATATAACGGCAAATTTCAGAAATGCTTGAAACTGCAATATTTCGAAATTTAAGGACGCTAATTTACTCAAAATTGATACACCCCGGCTTACCATCTAGCGGTAGGTTTCGGAAAGGTGAAAAAACATATATTTAATACTTGCGCCGGGTATTTAATGTTCGGCTCCGCCCGAACTTAGGCTTTCTTACTTGTTTTAAATATTTTTTGAAAAAATTACCACAGATGGCTAAACAGTTTAAGCTTAAAAAGTTTGCATAAAAATATTTTAAAAAAATCTGCGGAATCATAATAATGAGATTTTTGATGCTTTTTTTTTGAACTTTTTTCAAATACTGGTTTAAGAAAAACTTGAATAACTCAGCCAAAGCCTTACCAATTTAGACTTGTGAGGTATCATTGGTAAGGTATCTTCTTACCCTTTTAATTTCTTTACGAATGAACTAATTCAAAGCACTTTCATGGTAAAATAAACGCGTCTCATTCCATGTTGGGTTAAGATGTGTTGGTATTTGATAAAGAACAATTTGGGACGTGAATGAGTTTTTTTTCCAAAGAAATAAAAAGGGTGGGAAAATACCTTAACACTGATATTTACTGATAAGTCTATATCGGTACAGTTTTGAAGCAGTTATTCAAGTTTCTCATACACTAATCTTGGAAAAAAGTTAAAAAACAGCATCGAAAATCTCATTATTATGATTCTGTTGAAACAATTTTTTAATATTTTTATGTAGATTTTTTAAGCTTAAACTGTTTTCATCTGAGGGGATTTTTTCCAAAAAATCCTTTAAGAAACTATTTTATTCATTTTGAGAGGTATTTTCAAACCGGTCCAGCTCACGCAAATGTTAATATTTTTCCGAAATATTTTGGTAGAAATCTTAAAATATACTAGGTTTAGTAATCCTGCCCAAAAACCCGCATTTTTTTTTTGGTGATGCAGTCTAATGTACAGTGGTCGAAAAAATTATAGCTGCACCAAATTTTTACAAGTTTAAAACATTATTTTTGTTATTATTTAATTCTAGTTATTTTTTTACAATTCATTCTTTAACCACATCCGTATAAATACATGTTTAAAGGCAGTGTCACACGATTGGGTATTTGCCAAAAGTTTGTGCAAATCGTATCCCAATTATGTGAATATTACCCAATATAATTAATTTGTGTAAATTTTCCAATAGAATATCGCTGTATTGTAAAAATCTTTTGACTACAAAAAAGTTTCCCAATTTTTTTTATTTTGTACCAATTTTTGTACTTACTTACGGCGAAGAACGGCAGATTTTGGAAAAGAGGGCGTGGCACCGCCCATACAAACTGAAATTCTCATATCGCTTATCTCTGGAACCACTTATTGTAAGGTTTTGGAATTTTATACACCTACATTTATACACATACAAAATCGCAAGAATCATTAAACTGGGAATCATTTTCTCCTAGATCTTAAAATCGCATTGAATCGTTGTTGTTTCGTGCAAAAGCTTTTAGAAGTACAAGTGTGTTTGTCTTCCGATATTTAGCGCAGGGATTTAGAGCTATCCTAAAAAATCATATTTATGATCAGATTTGATATTTCACTTTTAGAACACATATTAGTAACATAAAATTTGGTGTAACTTTGTAGCCCAGTCGTGTGATGGAAAGATATTGGACTTTGGCCCAGTCTTGACCAAAACCCGCGTGAAACCACTGTTAGAGAAGGAAATATTATCTTCTGTTGTAAGTCTTCAAGAATTGGCATATGTGAATTGGTATATGGTTGACATATTAGTCAGTGGTGAACATCTTATCTGTACATACAAATACATATGCATACTTTTTATAAATGAAAATCGAGGTTCCTTTTTCGGTCTAATTTCAAAAGCAACTGAAGAAATTTGGAGGAGACTTGATAGAATTAGCATTAATCAATCCGGTATTAACGTTCATAATTCGATTTTAAGTTTTCCTGTAAATTCGCTATAAATATGCTGGTGGACTTCAAAATGTAATTCGCATAAAGGAGTTAGTATTTGTGACAGGTAAAATTCAAAATTGTATGAAAAAAGATGTCGAGTTCCGACAACTGGGCGAAACTAGTAAATAAAAAATCTGCTTTATACCCGGTACAGTTTGTAGAAATAAACGATGTTCTTTTCAATAATAAAAATTTAGTTGTTTATAAAATATCGTGCATTTTTAAAACAACTTATGTATTACATAAAAAAATAAATAACGAGTGTTGTAGCCTTAACAGTGTTTCCTTCACATTACAATTTTTAAAAAGGGCCAATGTAATGCTTAAATCCTTAGTCCAATACGTATGTATGAAAATTTTAAAAGAAAATGAATACTTTTTATTTTAAATGAGTTTTTTCGAAAACGGCTCGACAAGTTATGGGCTATAAAATTTTTACACATTATTTATAACATAAATAACCCAAATTAGCAATAAAAAATGATGTGCTATGACCAGGGAACGGATTTTATGGAAATTGCCTTTTTTTCTGCTAAAGAGATAGAGTATATTCGATTAAGAATGTCCACGATTTAGCTTTCCCTGATTCCATATATACACATTTGATGTTGCCTTTTTTTGCCTTTTTTAAGATATTTGCCTTTTTTT
>NW_023474321.1:0-3511 GCF_013731165.1 Rhagoletis pomonella
GGTGAAATTAGTACTGCGCGGTATTTTTTGCAATAAGCATGGCCTTTTCACAGGAGGAAGCATCTTCCTAAATTTTTTTAGTCGAATTAATAAAAAAACTATGCTTATGGAACTATACAGAAAAAAGTTACTGTAGAACAGATATTACTAGTTTGGCATGGAGAAATAGAGCGTCTAAGGTCAAGGACACAGGTAAGTACAAAATATAATATTTTTGTCATGGTTTATTTGCCTTTGTTTTCACATCTTTAAAAAGAAATTTAAAGAAGCCAATTGTTTTAAACCTATTTATTTTTTATTTTGAATAGCAAAAAAGATTTGGTGTTTGTTTTAATGTTAATGATTAACTATTTTGTTTCAAATATTCAAATAAGTACACTGTACGACAAAATCAACTTTTTTTCTGGGTATTGGACCAAACCGATATCAAAGCATATCCAAAAATTTCCAGAAAATTCGAATTAAACAGTTTAAAATTTTGATGAAATTTTTGGAAAATTTGTAGTTTTCGGGGATTTCGCACAAAGTTTGAATCTTCGTTTTGTATGGTTAATATTATTGAATTATCTCTATTTTTTTAATTATTAAAATTTAAAAAAGATAAACTTGAAAATATAAACATCTGAATACAGTTCATAATTTATTGGGCACATATTGTACATATGTAGATATATACATGTACATATATACATATGTATGTACATACATGAAAATCCCTGAACTTTTGGCTCAATGCCAGTCAATGAATTTCTTTGGTTTATAATGGGAAACTACCGCCGAACTGTGATTTATGTTCGTCACATTAAACGGGTGCACCCAGTACTTTCTCCTATTATAAGCTCTTTTTATACCTTTCATGAGCATGAAATGGTATTATAACTTTGGTCCGATGTTTGTAAGTACCAGAACAAAAAGAGATAGGCCCATTAAAATGTATACTTATATGATCAGAACGTCGAGCTGAGTTGATTTATCCATGTCCGTCTGTCCGTCTGTTTGTATGTAATCTAGTCTCTCAGTTTTCGAGATATCCGGATCAAATTTGGTAGATGGGTGTATTTTTATAATGTATTAATCATTTGTCGGAACCGGAAGAATCGGACCACTATAACATATAGGTCCCATACAACTGATTGTTCAGATATGAGATTTTTCGTTATAACTTCTCCATTTATGCAGCTAAGAACATGAAATTTTGCAGCACTTGCACCCATTATCAACAGAATGCTTACAGTGAAAATTACAAAGATCGGGTCACTATAACCTATAGCTCCCATACAACTGATTGTTCAGATATAAAATTTTTCGTTATAACTCCTCCATTTATATAGCTGGGAACAGGAAATTCCGCACTGTTTTCAATAATTATCAACAGAAAACTTACAGTGAAAATTAAAAATATCGGATAACTATAACCTATAGCTCCCATACAACTGATTGTTCAGATATGAGATTTTTCGTCATAATTCATCCATTTATGTAGCTAGGACCATGAAATTTCGCGCTGTTTTCACTCATTATCAGCAGAAGACTTACAGTAAAAGTAACGAAGATCGGGTCACTATAACCTGCAGCCCCCATACAACTGATTGTTCAGATATGAGGTCTTTTATCATATCTCCTCCATTTATGCAGCTAGGAACATGAAATTTCGCACCATTTTCACTCATTATTAACAGAATACTTACAGTGAAAATAACAAGGATCGGATGATGACTACAACATATATCTTCCATACATCTGATTGTTCAGATATGGGATTTTACTGTAAACCTCCTTTATTTGAACAGCTAAAACCGATAAATTTCGTAAGATATTTTATAAATAATAATACAAAGTCTACTGAGAAAATCGTCAAAATCTATGCTGTATAAGCTTAATCTCCTATAGCACTGATTGATCAGATACCAGTTTTTGCGATATATCTCCTTTATGTAGGAAACTAAACCCAATAAATTGTGTTACCGGTTTACATACCGATCACATAGCAGTAAAAATCACTTAGATTGGTGCCATATAAAGTATATCTTCCATACCTCTGATTGTTTAGATGCGATTTTTTATATACGTATGTAACTCCTCTATCGATGTATGCAGATGTATTCAAAATCAGTAATCTGTCAAACTAAAATTTGCAGATGTTCATGAAAGGTATGAAGCCTTCGGCATAGCCGAAGACAGCGCTATTCTTACTTGTTTTCTTTGTTGTAGCCACCAATATGCTACAGCAATGTCTTCATCGGATGAACTCATGGTATTAACTGAAAGGCGTTTGTGTAGCATCACACCGCAAATGGTATCGCATGTCGCATCGCTCTAATGTGCACTGTGCGCATTTCATATCGCATCGCATATCGTATCGCACTAATGTGTACCGTGCCTAAAGGTTACAGCTGATTGGTAAATTTGCCAAATTAACGCGAATGTATTTAATAAAAAATGTCAACGCTGATTGAATGTGATGAGCAGGGCCAACCTGCACGAAAAAAGAAATCACACCTTTGCTATTTTAAGGATTCATGGCTTACTAAAGACAAGTTCGGCTAGTTAAGAAAAGTGAACCAAACCTCAGCGCAATGTGTCGTTGGAAAAGCAACAAAATATGTGCTAGATTGCTACGTAGCAACTTTACACCTAAAATGCTACTCAACGTGATCTCCTCTAGTATCTCTGTATTTTTTGTTAATGCAATTTATAATAATAGTAATACGCAAATGTAATTGCAATGTATTGATCTCCTAACGAAATGTGTATTAACAAAAATGATAATAAAAAATATGCATAAATGCATTCAAAGTTGGGCTGGCAAACTATCTATAGTCCGAGCCATCGATAGTTTACGATACTGATGCTTAAAAACGTCGATAGCTTTTCCGTAGTAAAGACTTAATAAAGAGTGGAGCTACACATCAAACGTTTGGGGGTTTTCAGGCCTTCAGCACCTTATTCAGCTTATGAGGCCTGGAGATTTGCTCTAATAACTATCGCTACTTGAAATAGGCTCGGAAAATTAATTGATCAATGAATTTAAATAAAATTACCATAAATTCATTAAAAACACATCTTTGAGAACGCATTTTCAAACCTTTTTTCATTTCCCCATACACCATACAAATTGACTTGTTAGTTTTTTTTTCTTGTTCATAATGTAAGAAAGTTTGACCTTCTTCCATTTTTTCTCTCTTATGTCAATTTGATCAAAGTTCAACATAGCGGCCAGAAAAACAAAATTGCATTTTTGTTTAAATTTTCTTTAAACGGCTTGTCAAACCTTCAAGCACCCCATACACCACACAACAGGTTTGAGCTAAAGGGAAAACCGTGTTTGAATCTTCAATAGAATCGAAATTGCTATTTTTGTTGCGAATTGCCGTGTAATTTATTTCATTTTCAAGAAGAGTAACTCTTCTGGATTAATAAGAAACCCGCTTTGAAATATATCAAAACAATTAATTTCTTGACAAGGCAGAAAAAGATGAAATGGTGGTTTCTATCGATAGTCGATAATTGT
>NW_023474322.1:0-3510 GCF_013731165.1 Rhagoletis pomonella
AATATTTAGTTTGAATTTAGTTGGAACACATCAGCAAGACAGTTCAATAGAGTTAAGGAAGTTTAAGTCTTCTAGAGGATCCTGGTATATATGTCCACAATCAGAGGACCAACATTATTCCTTGATTTGAAGATCGTCGATAATTTAGAAAGCTTTAAGCTGGGCCTACTTACGAATGTTCAGCATTGAAACACACACACTACATACACACGTAAGCAGTACAATATTTGCTCCATTAAGATTTAGTTTAAGGGGAAGATAATATTAAAAAAAAATACCTTGCTTCTAATTAAATGCTCAATCAAGTTGTATTGTAACCGCCAGCTAGGCAGTCACAGCAAATTCAATCGTCATGTGGACAAATCCCCTTCAACGCCGAAGAAACGAACCAAATCTGCAAAGGTGAGCTGCTACTAGCAGCAAAATGAACTAGGTACCTATTTGTTTGTTATCCCCCCTCGGCAATGCGGCAATCAGTCGAGAGCGTGTGAACGTATGCATGCGCGTGCAAGAAGTAGCTGTAACCAAGGAAGCGTTCGCAATCTGTTCTATATATATACATACATTTCATGAATGAGGATAAGGAAATGATGATAACCAGAAGATGAATGAAATGGCTAGTACAACAGTATTGATATGTATCTACATGTGTGTGTGTGTGTGTGAGCAAAGCCGGCATTCATTTATTGTGTCCCGCTACCACAGTTACCACAATGCAAACGTTTCATAGGGAAAGTGGCAGGAAAATGCGCAGGAAGCTTCAAATTTAATGCAAAACTGCACGTTGTACCTAAATAAAGCAGTGCATTGAAAGCAAGCAGCCAGACACACTCGCAAGCTTATTGTGTGGTGCAGCAGCACGCTTCCGTTACCGTTGCATCCTCTCTAATACGCTTTGATAAATCGCTTTGCTGCTGTGCCAGCTATGCATTGAGGTAGCAGTAGAAGCGAGCGAAATTTACCTGCAAGTTTATCTCGTCCTTCTTTTGAGCTATGCCGCAGTGTCTTTGTTATACTTTGTGCTTTATTTGGTGTAGAAAAGGAAGCAATGCCAATAACAAAGTGGTGCTGATCGTTGGTGAAATGGTGTCGCAGGAAATATTTATTTGCTTTTTGACACTCTTTCTTTGTAATATTTACTGAATGTAAGAATAATCATGCGGTCATTCGAGCTCTTCTTTTGAGTGTAGTGTCACATCGTAATTCGAAACGATAAATAATATAACTTTAGTTGGAGTTGTCACTGACCTTTGCCTTAGAAAATTATTTTCAAAGGAGGACGGTGTGGTAGTAACTCGAAATCGATTCGTCTCGGACATGGCTAATACGAATTATTAAAGTTAATTTCGGTTCATAATCCTCCTGGCAATTGCGGCAGTGTGGAGCATGCATTATTTTTACTCTTAATGCGTGACTTTCGATTGATCGTTTGTTGAGCTAAATCGAAAGCTAAGGCTTATCAAACTCAAGGAGATCCTTTGACCGGCCCCGTGCCACCAAACCGGAGAAAACGGTTTAGAAGTCTGGAAAATTAAACCTAATGTCGATGTCACGTCTCGACACATTCGTCACCCCAATCATTCATAAGTATGTATGTGTAGAGTAAAAGTGGCTTGGGGCCATTTTAGATCAAGAATGATAGAATACAATATTGCGCATTCCTCTTGGTGATGACGTCACGATAGCGTCGGCCGCCATTTTTAAACAAATCGTATTTTTCATCGTCATCGATTTTCTGTACACAAAATAGTAGATCGGAGAAAAATAGAATATTTCGCGCAGAAAAAGCGAAATAAACACTAAGAAATTGGTGACGCGAATTCTGAGCAAGCTGTTTTTGCTTTTTTTTTTATGGCAAAGAAGCTTCAGCGGCTGAATTTCGAGTGCACCGGCACACAAAAAAAAAGTGATCTGCGCATTTAAGCCGTCCCACCTACCGACATGTATTTCGACCCACTGAATCGGAATCTGAGGTCCGTTTGACTTGTATACCTTCAAAATTTTGACTAAATGGCGAAAATTGAGGATAACTGATATAAGAAAAAATCAGTGCCCGATTGTTTGAAGATCACCTGGAAGAATGCTGAGCTTGTTGAAACATGCCTGTTTTTGGCGAAAAATTGGTCGCATCCATCTCGTTTCCTAACGAAATTGCAGTCTTGGGTATAGCTTTAATTTTAATAATTGCGAACTTAATTAAAAGCATTTAGAGGATTCACCAGACATGTTAACCGTCGCAAAATCTTAAGCTTAACATTTTTTTAATTATTATATTTGGGTGTATTTAAAAGAACTCTAAAACAATTTTGATCATTTAAAGTCAAATTTTGATACAAAAAATCGCATTTTTTGTGTATTTTTGGTAAGAAGTATTTTGACATTTTGAAATATGGCAGCTACAAATCCCTTAAAAGAGAGAACTTTTCAAAATATAGGTGAATGACGGGTTCTTGGTGAGAGCGAAGGATGCGGCTGTCATCAAATACGTGCAGACTTGGCGGGCGGATCAGAAAGATTATTTTGATTAGGCAGATTACTGATGCCGTAATTAGGCGCGTAAAACAGCGGTGGCAAACTTTTTGCAACAGGCTTAAAGAAAGATGGAGCCAGGTTTATGTAATAAAATTTTCTTAACATTTACCAAATATTAACACCATGCTCGCACTGATATGGTATGCGGTAAAATGGCCACGTACAAAATTTCTTTGCAAGTATACACGTGCAGTTAAACGGCGGAGCAACTTTATAATATTTAAAAATTCTTTTTTTCTTTGATTTACATCCCCTTTTAAAACACTTTATTTAATGCAAAAGTTCGAAACTGCCGGATAAAATGTGCGAAGACATAAGAAATTAAAATGTGTATATCAGTCAATATTTTTACTAAATAGCAATTTCCTACTAAATATGTATCTAATATATAACGCAAATCTAAATAGCAATTGGCCCGATAAATATGGGCTTTCAAAATATTTCCAACCCGGCGCCACCTAAGGCCAAGGCCACGCAATGAGCGGCTGAGCGCCGCCATACAGAAGTGCCGCTCATTTCGCAGCCACTTCAATAGTATTGCATTGTCCGCCGTGCTGCAAAAAAACTAAAGAATAAAGTTAAATTAATTTAAAGAAAAATTTAGTGTCCAACAAAGAATTATAAAGGTTACTTAAAAAAAGGCAGAAAATAGTACAACGAACTGCTTTTTCATGCAGCAAATTTAGTTTTACTTTTTGAATGAATTTTGAAGCAAGCAAAGAAGTTATTATTTTAAAATTAATTTGTTTCGCAGCGCAGTCGGCCAGCGCACTTTCGGAAAACTTATAATTAAGCTATAGTTTTCTCCATGGCCGCTCACACTCGCATAGACGAGTTACATGATTTGCATATACATATGTATGTATGTGTTTATGTATGCATGTAAATGACCCTGTTAGCATGCAAAAAATGAACGAAGAGCGCCTGAAGTAAAAAAAGCACAGCAACAGCAACAGAAAATGAAGACCACCTACACGA
>NW_023474323.1:0-3510 GCF_013731165.1 Rhagoletis pomonella
TTCCCTATGTACCCACAGCAATAACCACACATTTGAGGCGCTTGCGTGGCAACCATCAAAGTCGAGTCTCGCTGTTGACATTTTACGCATGTTATAGCTGTATGTATGTATGTCGCGGTCTGTCGCATGGCGCAACAAATGGTCGAATTTGTTTTTGTGGTCACTTGGACAAACGCCACACGGTGTGGAAGTGAACGCATGCGCAGATCAAAGTAAACGAAGTGCAGCAGCTGTTGCGCCGATGAAATTGAAATTGTGAAAGTGAAAAATTGAAAAGTGAATGCAACAAAAGTGGAGTGCAGCAAGATCAAGCAAAAAAGAAAAAAAAAAATAATGATAATCCAGAGCTACGCAGTGCATGTGTTGTTGTGTTAATATGTTTATAACGGGTGATTTTTTAAGAGCTTGATAACTTTTAAAAAAAAACGCATAAAATTTGCAAAATCTCATCGGTTCTTTATTTGAAACGTTAGATTGGTCCATGACATTTACTTTTTGAAGATAATTTCATTTAAATGTTGACCGCGGCTGCGTCTTAGGTGGTCCATTCGGAAAGTCCAATTTTGGGCAACTTTTTCGAGCATTTCGGCCGGAATAGCCCGAATTTCTTCGGAAATGTTGTCTTCCAAAGCTGGAATAGTTGCTGGCTTATTTCTGTAGACTTTAGACTTGACGTAGCCCCACAAAAAATAGTCTAAAGGCGTCAAATCGCATGATCTTGGTGGCCAACTTACCGGTCCATTTCTTGAGATGAATTGTTCTCCGAAGTTTTCCCTCAAAATGGCCATAGAATCGCGAGCTGTGTGGCATGTAGCGCCATCTTGTTGAAACCACATGTCAACCAAGTTCAGTTCTTCCATTTTTGGCAACAAAAAGTTTGTTAGCATCGAACGATAGCGATCGCCATTCACCGTAACGTTGCGTCCAACAGCATCTTTGAAAAAATACGGTCCAATGATTCCACCAGCGTACAAACCACACCAAACAGTGCATTTTTCGGGATGCATGGGCAGTTCTTGAACGGCTTCTGGTTGCTCTTCACTCCAAATGCGGCAATTTTGCTTATTTACGAAGCCATTCAACCAGAAATGAGCCTCATCGCTGAACAAAATTTGTCGATAAAAAAGCGGATTTTCTGCCAACTTTTCTAGGGCCCATTCACTGAAAATTCGACGTTGTGGCAGATCGTTCGGCTTCAGTTCTTGCACGAGCTGTATTTTATACGGTTTTACACCAAGATCTTTGCGTAAAATCTTCCATGTGGTCGAATAACACAAACCCAATTGCTGCGAACGGCGACGAATCGACATTTCACGGTCTTCAGCAACACTCTCAGAAACAGACGCAATATTCTCTTCTGTACGCACTGTACGCATTCGTGTGGTTGGTTTAATGTCCAATAAAGTAAACTGAGTGCGAAACTTGGTCACAATCGCATTAATTGTTTGCTCACTTGGTCGATTATGTAGACCATAAATCGGACGTAAAGCGCGAAACACATTTCGAACCGAACACTGATTTTGGTAATAAAATTCAATGATTTGCAAGCGTTGCTCGTTAGTAAGTCTATTCATGATGAAATTTCAAAGCATACTGAGCATCTTTCTCTTTGACACCATGTCTGAAATCCCACGTGATCTGTCAAATACTAATGCATGAAAATCCTAACCTCAAAAAAATCACCCGTTAGAACAATCCTGTACATATATGTATTTAAATACAAGGATCAGCTACTGCGTAACCTCCTTGCAGCATGCAGCATGCGTGTCGAGCCTCTTTGCCTACAAATATCGGCACAGTCTCCTCCATACTCGTAGCGTGTCAGTTGTCAGTCACTAATGAAACTTATGTCAGTTTTCGAACGCGTAGCTGGCCGCTAAAGTGACAGTTGCTTGAGCGGTGGCGTGTGGCGTGGAGAGAAAAATTTGTTTTTCTTAAATTTTCACTTTTCAACCGAAGGTTGTGAGGTACAACATGCAACAGCACACAGTTGCGCAACTACTTATGTAGGCATTCAAGAGTTTGTGGGTTCCCTGCTGGAAAAGGATGAGATGCTGTGCCGACGGATGAGGACGATGAGAAAGGCGACTACTTCTGCCCGCGCCTGGAACTTTCAAAGGTGAATTTGTTCCAACGATTCTTGAAATGAGAAACTGGCACATACATGAAATTCCATACGTCATCCAGGAAAAGCGAATCCCTGTTTGGTGTGGTTTTTGTGCTGGCGAAGGCATCGCATAATACTTTTTCGAAAATGATGACGATGGACCGTGAATGTTATCGTAACATGATAGCAAACTTTATATGAACTGAATTAGATGACATGTTTTTGGAAAAATATGTGGCCTCACTTGCCACACAGCGCATGAAACAATGCCACTATTGCGAACGAAGTTGCCAGGACACATTCTCTCACGAAACAACGAAGTTAAAAGGCCGCCGATACCTTGCGATCTGGCACCATTCGATTTCTTTCTCTGGGGCTATGTGAAAAGTATGGTCTATGCCTATAAGCCCGAGACAACGATTACAGAACCGAAGAACGAAATCATACACGTTATAACTGATATACAGCCCGAGCTAGGCCAAAAAGTAATGGAAAATTCTGTATCACAAGAGCAGCGCTGATGGACATTTAACGGATATTTTGTTTTCTACATATCGATGGCTGAGTGGAAGATCGGCCTATCTCGGCAGCCAGTTCGAAAACACCCTATCTCAGAAAATTTTTCAAGAACGCTCTATATCAGAAACCTTTTCAAAAACGCCCTACTTCAGAATTTGATTGAAAAACGCCCAATCTCAGTTGCCGATTCAAAAACGCCCTATCTCATCTTATTTTCAATGTATTTTCATTTAAGATAGGGCGGTTTTGAACAGAATTTTGAGATAGGGCATTACTCAACTAAATTCTGAGATAGGGTGTTTTTCAATCAAATTCTGAAGTAGGGCGTTTTTCAATCAAATTCTGAGATAGGGCGTTTTTGAACTGACTGTCGAGATAGGTCGATCCTCCACTCAGCCATCGATATGTAAATGTCATAGACTACAAAACATGATGTAATAAAATAAATTTATAGATAAATTTCCTTTGACAGCCTCCAGACTCGCAGCAGACTTTTGCTGTCCCAATAAGACTAGCATAAGGTTAGAGCCCCTCTCAACTCTCTTTAAATTATGCCAGAATACGACGTTGAGGCCGCTGTTCTGCCCCTGAACGAAATCTAATAACTTCTTGGTTTCCATGCCAATGAAGTTTTGAAAGTACCCACTGCGGCCCTAGAATGAGGAATTTGAGATTTCTTTGTAGCCCACAGTGCAGCACCTTCCTAGGGCGCCACAGTGACCATGGTCGCTTTAACCCACTCTGCAGTTGTGTTCTTTTTAAAGTGCAGTACAAGATATCCTGTCTTGTAAACAGAACCCAAGAAAGCTGGTTTTATCGGCAGGTCTCTGTCGGCCACTATTATGTCCAAAAGGACAAGGACATCTGTTTCGTTGTTAAGAGCT
>NW_023474324.1:0-3509 GCF_013731165.1 Rhagoletis pomonella
TTCCAACATAAGAACATCCACCAAGCTACATGGCTGTCTCCAGATCGAAAAAACGAGAAACCAAATCGATCATGTTGTGATAGACGGAAGGCATGCTTCAACCGTTTTGGACGTACGTACACTCCGAGGGCCAAACATCGACTCGGACCACTATCTTGTTGTAGCCAAGATACGCACCCGCCTCTGTGCAGCAAAAAATGTGCGCCCAACAATGCAAGGAAAGCTTAACGTCGAAAAGCTGCAATCACAACAGACGGCCAATTTATTCGCCACTCGACTCACACACCTGCTCTCTGAGAGCACTCTTCAACAATCCGACGTACGCGAGCAGTGGAACCACATTTCCCGATCATTAAGTACCGCCGCCGAAGAAGTAGTTGGATTTCAGCGAGCCCGAAAGAACAACTGGTACGATGAGGAATGTCAAGAAGCCGCAGAGAAAAAAGATGCCGCCTACAGGGCCACGCAGCGATCGGGCGCAACGCGAGCCATGTGGGACCGTTATAGGGAACTGAAGAAGGAAGCGAGACGTATTTGCCGCAATAAGAAGAGAGAGGCCGAAATACGTGAGTGCGAAGAGCTTGAGATGCTGGCCGACAGGAAGAACGCCCGAAAATTCTACCAGAGGGTTAGGCGACTTACGGAAGGTTTCAAGACCGGGGCGAACTCCTGTAAGAACAACAATGGCGACCTAGTGACCGATGTCCAGAATATACTTAAATTGTGGAGGGAACACTTTTATAACCTACTGAATGGTAGCAGCGCTGAAAGTAGTGAGGAAGACGAACCCGAGTCCCCAGTCGATGATGATGGAGTAGCTGTCCCACCGCCTGACTATGACGAGGTACGAATAGCGATTACGCGGCTGAAAAACAACAAAGCTGCTGGAGCTGACGGCCTGCCAGCCGAGCTATTCAAGTACGGCGGCGAGGAGCTGATGAGGTGCATGCATCAGCTCGTATGCAGAATATGGTCAGATGAACGCATGCCCGACGACTGGAATTTAAGTGTGCTCTGCCCAATCCACAAGAAAGGCGACCCCGCCATACGCGCCAACTACCGCGGAATTAGCCTTCAAAGCATAGGTTACAAGGTCTTATCGATCGTATTGTGCGAAAGACTGAAGCCCACCGTCAACGAGCTGATTGGACCTTATCAGTGTGGCTTTAGGCCTGGAAAATCCACCATAGATCAGGTATTCACAATACGCCAAATCTTGGAAAAGACCCGCGAGAATAGGATCGACACACACCATCTATTTGTCGATTTCAAAGCCGCTTTCGACAGCACGAAAAGAAGTTGCCTTTATGCCGCGATGTCTGAATTTGGTATCCCCGCGAAACTAATACGGCTGTGTAAAATGACGTTGAGCAATACCACCAGCTCCGTCAGAATAGGGAAGGACCTCTCCGAGCCGTTTGATACCAAACGAGGGTTCAGACTATGGGACTCCCTTTCGTGTGATTTCTTTAATCTTATGTTGGAGAAGATAATAAGAGCCGCAGAACTGAACCGCTCAGGCACAATACTTTATAAGAGCGTACAATTGCTGGCGTATGCCGACGACATCGATATCATCGGTAAAAACAAGGGCTACTCTGTTCTGCCTTCTCGGGATTGGATAGAGAAGCAAAGCGAATGGGTCTGGTGGTGAACGAGGACAAAACGAAGTATCTCCTGTCAGCACACAAACAGTCAGAGCATACGCGTCTTGGCACCCACGTCACTGTTGACAGTTACAAGTTTGAAAAAGTAGACGACTTCGTTTATTTGGGAACCAGCATTAACACCAATAATAATGTCAGCCTTGAAATCCAACGGAGAATCACTCTTGCCAACAAGTGCTACTTTGGGCTGAGTAGGCAATTGAGAAGTAAAGTCCTTTCTCGTCGTACAAAGATCACACTCTATAAGTCACTCATCATGCCTGTGCTGGTGTATGGCGCGGAAGTATGGACAATGAAAGCATCTGATGAGGCGGCTCTTGGAGTTTTCGAGAGAAAGATTCTGCGAAAGATTTACGGACCTTTACGCGTTGGTGATGGCGAATATCGCAGACGATTTAACGATGAGCTGTATGAGCTTTACAACGATATAGACATAGTGCAGCGAATTAAAATTCAGCGGCTCCGCTGGCTTGGCCATGTCGTTCGGATGGACAGAAACGTTCCTGCTCTGAAAATATTCAACGCGGGCCGCGATGCTGGTAACAGAGGAAGAGGAAGGCCTCCTCTGCGTTGGAAAGACCAGGTGGAGAAGGACTTGGCTTCACTTGGCATTTTCAATTGGCGTCAGTTAGCACAGAAGAGAAATGACTGGCGTGCTGTTTTGGACTCGGCCAAAATCGCTTAGGCGGTTACAGCGCCAAATAAGAAGAAGAAGACCCATAAACATTCCATATGAGGCTGTCCGCTGGTTTACCCTTCAACCACACGCCTAACGAACACTCAGCATTTGCAGGAATTCTGCAGCGTATTCTTGGCAGAGATGGCTGCTATTAAGGGGGCTACGCAACATGGTAAATATCAACTCTGATAGACAAGCGAAAATCAGGGCACTGAGAATGCTTATGGTATGTTCGATATCGGCCGTAGAATGCCAGCAGCGCACTCTTCTGACCAGTGATTTAGGTCTCAAAGCACATTCACGTATAATAGATTAATTGGTTATGCAGGAGACCCTCGAGGTATTTCTACTGAGAGGGCGGGCATTGGAATGCCTGTAGTAACCTGTTAACTGCTACTGGACTAGAGTTAAACTCAGCGTCAGTCCTTCTGATCGCTAGTCGGAGCTACTGCAAATGTTTAGGCGCCATGGTTGTATTTCTTTTTCGTCGGTGGCAACCTCTGGCTCTTAACATTAACATATATTTAAATATTTCCAATATTTTATTGATTTCCTTAAAGTTTATTTTGCTCACCCTTCTGCCCCCACAGCTTTGGGGTTTTTGTCTACAAATAGCTTGGTAGTGTACTGTGCGGCAGTTTCAAGCTGAAATACTACAAAAAAAATCTTAGTAGATAAGCGTTGCAATAAGCAACCAGCAAACAGTAACAGCAAACGTCAACAATCAGCTAAGCATAGTTAAGCCAGAAACTGAGCTGCCAAAATGCACTTTAAGCAATTCACCCAGCTAAAGTAAACACAATTTCGCGCTGGCAAAGCGTAGCGGATTTTCGCGTTATCGGGTGGAAAGCTTACTTAAATTCTTTTTTTTTTTCAAAGACGCGACAAAGCTTAAAATTGCGTGGCATAAAATATGGCAAAACCAAATTTTACATACACAATTTCTCTCCTAAAATATTCTTCGTTTACGAAAGACAAATTTTGCTTGCATTGCTAAAATCACATCTTACGTACAGTACCGGTCATATCTATCAGAAAATTGTGGGTTTAATAAAATATGAAAAATTACAGACATCCCCTAAGTGTGACTACTCATACGTGTGAGCAAATTGAAAGCAATTTTTTGAACTTGTGGACGCAAAGTATTACTTGTTTTTTTTTTT